>NW_026533210.1:1812500-1940000 GCF_028296485.1 Oppia nitens | reverse complement strand
TATTTTTTCAAAAAAAAGTAAGCAATTAATTAATTATCAGTTATTGAATAATTAAAACCCAAATATAAAACAAACATAAAAATAAATAGAGTTTGAAATAAATCAACTATCAATTAATTAATAATATAAATTTATAATTATACTGTAGTTATATATTATTTTYGTTTATTTCTATTATTTTTTGAATTATTTGACATTAAATTTTCTAATAATTGTTAAATCTCATGATAGAAATAATACTAATATTACAGTATATTATTTGTTTAGACATATTATTATAAAATGTTTAATACTATTTATTACTACAAAAAAATAAAATTAATTTTCTAATCTAATTGAAATAAAAATACCAATTTTTATTATTTTAAAAAAACATTATAAACGCTTGTTTGAAAAAAATATATATGCATTTGTATTTTGGGACCAGTTTTTGTAGGTTTTTCTAAAATTATTGCTTAATATTATTTATTTATATTAAAATTTCTCAAAATGATTTATCAAAAAACAAAAATATCTAATATTTCAATGTTATTATATGATAAATATTAATAATAAATAAATAAATACATAATTATATTGCTATATGCACTTTGTGTACATGTAGTAGTACTTTTGATAATATTAATTTTTAGTTATCTGTTATTATTTCTATATATTTATATTTATAATAACACAAAACAAATAGTTATTTTAGATGATTAGTTTTTTTAAATAATGTTTGCACTGTTAGTTTAGATTTTATTTTTCTAGAAAAATCAAATTTTTTAAGTTTATTAATAAGTGCATTTATCATACATGTGTAATTTTTATAGATATAATGATGTTTTTTTTTATATATAAAAAAACAATTACTAGTATTATTAATAGCAGTTAACATTTGTTTAGCATTGTACTACAAACTACAAAAATAATAATAATAATAATAATAATAATATACTCTAATTAAATATTGTAATTGTAATAATTTTAATAAATTAATAACTATTAATTTTGTTGTTATTAAATTTTTTTTAATAATTTTACAATTAATTTTTGTTTTAATAAATGGATAGTCAAAGCTCGGATAGTAGACAGTGTCAAGTGTGCGGTGATAAAGGAACCGGTATGTATACCTGGACAATTATATCAATTCAACTAGTTCAATTCAATTAGTATTACAAAATAATAATTTCTAATACATATCCAATAATTTATATTTTTTTGTTTGTTTGTTTGTTTGTTTGGAGGACAGGTAGAAATTTTGGTATCATCACATGCGACTCGTGTAAAATGTTTTTCAGCCGAAGCTATCCCTTGTATGTATCAATCAATCAAACAGACAAAAAACTATCAAAAAATATTATTATTATTATTATTATTATTATATATATTGACGAAAAAATTATTAAATATATTTGTCTTTCAAAATGACAACAGTCTAATGTCTGCCGGTTTACTAACCAGTGTGTGATTACTAAAACCAATAGAAAGTTATGCAAAAATTGTCGATTAGTTAAATGTTTTGCAGTCGGCATGAAAAAGGTATTATTTCAGTTAATTAGTTAAATAATATATAATTAATAATATTTTTTTTTATTTAAATAATATATTATCAGAATAGTTTAATTGTATAATAATTGTTTAAATAAAATCTAGGAATGCCTACAAAACAAAACATACAAATATAGACAACAAGTGTTAGTCGAGAAAAACAAACTAAAAAGCGATGAAACTAGTGGTCAGTTAGCTCAGGTGACTACCATTTCTACTACTACTACAACTACTACTATTACTAGTGATGATGATAGAGATGAGTCGGATTTTTACGACCCTATCTATACAAACAATCGAAATGTGTTCAATAAGATGGTAGCACTCAATAGATCGCTGACCGCCAGCACCGATACTATCCTAGATAAGTGCAGCGATACTGATAAACAACTAGACATGAATCATAAGTTATTGTCAATATTTTTGGGATCAGTACTGACTACCCGTCCCATCAATACGTACAACGAGCTGAACGATATTGAATGCAAACGGCTGTCCGATCTGAGTCTGGCAGCCGGTGTCTTTCAATACCGGCCCACACAGCATATATTGCGCGCACAGACAGTACAACAATACTATGAACTATGGGCTCATTGGTTGGAAAATTTTCACGCACACGATCTGGTCAAATTTGTTAGTTCAATGACCAGAGATGGACAGGTATGCGATAATGATAAGCTAGCACTGGTCAAGTATGGCTGTATGGAAGTGCATGTTATGCGTGCCAACTATTACTATGATAATCATAAGGAAACATTGACAATACCATTGGTTAGTTTTATATAATAACAATGTTGTTGTTGTTGTAATATTTATTAATGTTTTTTTTTATTTGAAAATATATGTTTAAATTTGTTGTTATCTATCAAAAAATTAATTGACCAGGATCAGTCAAACTCATTTCAAGTACACATTGAACTGTTAAGGCATGAAAATCGCAACATTTATACCGTTTATAGAAATTATTTTAATAAAATATTTTCTCAATGGAATTGCGATCTTATTATACTTGACCTGGTATCATTTATTTTTTAAAAATTATTTATACAAGATAAATAATAATGTATCAAGCAAAAATTTTCATTAATTTTTTTCATTAAAAATACTAGCTAACAGTGATTATAGTTTACAATCCTAATCGGCCAAACCTACTAAATAGGGATATAATTAGGTTAGTACCCTAAATGTGTAAATAATAAAGTATTTTATTTGTAATAGTTGTATAAAATATATATATAATTTTAATTTTTTTTTGTCTTTGTATGACACACACACACACACCTAATCAAAAACAATACAACAAAAAATCTACCAGTGCTCAGCAAAAAATGTACATCAATTTAATGCAACGCTATCTACAAGTGCGATACCGATGGGACTGGCAATGGACCAGCAAAATGGCAAACTTGATGAACACATTGACTGATTTGCATATTGTTAGCAATATTGAGGTAAAAAATGCGGCCGAAAAATATCTGCATTATTTTGGACCAGTTTTTCGCGAAATTCTTACTTAAGTTTTTACAGTAATTGTTATTAAATATTATTATAGTATTATAATTTTATTGTTAAAAATTTATCAATTTGTACATAAATTTTCATATAAATATCAATAAAATACTTTAATATATACCGGTATATACAGTATATGAAAAATATTATCATAATATGTATACAATAGATGATTAATACTAAATTATCTATTATTAAATATTTTTWTATATATATATAACTTTTATATTTTGTATGATACCATACATGCTTAAGTTAATTAGTTAAAAAGTTAAATATGTTTATTTTATTAATGTATAAATGTTTGCATTATATGCAAGACAGTTATATAATTAATTGTTATTGATTTTATTTTGTTTTTTTGTAAAAATTTTATTTTCTGGTTTTTAAGGACATTACCTTGGTACATCATTTTATTTGGATTGTAGCTGAGGGGGGTTTGTATCATATAGCGGTTTATTAAGTTACAACAAATTACGTTAACATATAATACATGTGTGTTAGACACTAAATCAGTGTCTCCTGGCCCCGTTACCTAACCTGGTACCTAATCCTAACTATAATCCTTAATCAATAAATCAACATTAATTAATTAATTAAGTAATATATATATTCAATTAATATTCAATACTATTAGATCAATATATTTAATGTGTTCAAAATAAAACAAATTACGTTACACTATCAAAAGCTAATTGATATTATAGCCAATTTTTTTTAATTGGCACAAAATACTTACAATTTTTAAGAGTACAAGTTATCTAAAAATAATTAAATGATATGATAAGTATATAAACTTTATATAACTTTATATATAGAGGACTTTTTTTTAATAATAGTTCATATTTTATTATATAGACTAGATGAGTTTAAACGGTTAGGTTTAATTTTTTTCAAAAATCAATTAAAATTAACTGATAGGTCAGGCAAAAAAAATACGGGTTATTAATTTGATTACGATTTAGATTTTTATTTTATTTTTTAGTTTTAACGGTTTGGGTATTTGAAAAAAATGCCCAGATTTAACTTATCTGTTTTTTTTGTTAGTTACTATAACTCTAAAATAAATGATAAATTATCAGTCACATGCATAAATTGTTTTTTTAAAAATTAAAATTTACTAATCCTATAAATTTGTAATACTGTATAATTGACTGTTTTTTGTGTAGATAATACAAAAACAATTGTTTTATCATTAAACTAAAAATAAATATACAATACTACAATAATATAATAAATTTTATATAAAATACATTGAATTTTTATCATTTATTTTTAAAAATATAGAATTAATCTCTAAATTTTTAAAAATGTATTAGTTATTATGTATTTTTAATTTTAATTTTTAAACCAACTTTGATATGTGAGCACCTTGGTTATTACTCTAATTTAGTATATTATATACGGTATATATTATTTTCAAATAATTGTTAAATGTTATCATTAGTGATAAAGTTTAGTATTTTCATTAACGTTGATATGTGTCATAAATAAATAAAAAATATATATATACATTATGTATATTATAATTGAATAGCATTTATTACCTTTTATTAATAAAAAAATAATACTAATAACTACCGTAATATATATATATAACTAAATGATGGACCTTAATGTATAAATATTTATATATTTATTTTTAAAATTAGTTAACCATAAAAAAATAATCTTATCTTTTCAAAGTTAGTTATCAAATGATGTGACATTAGTCCTTGATTTGTGATAAAATAAAAGTTTGATTTTCAAAAATTTTTATTGACTATATAATGTGGTCAACTAACTAATGTGTTATCGTTAATTTATATATAAATACCCCTAAATTTTAAAGCGGGGAAAATAACTATTTTTTAATTAAATTATAACAAACAATTTTAATGTTGTTAATAAATAAATAAATATATTAATAATTACCAGTAATTATTTTTAGAAAATTATTTCATAAAACCAAAAATATCAATTAATTCATTTATTATTATTATTATTAATTTATATTTGTTGTTGTTTTTTATTTTTTTAGTTTGATATAATATTAATATTTCTATATATATATATAAATATTGTTTATATTAAGTGTTTATATTATTATTATTAATATTAGTAGTTATACAAAGAATTAATTAATACTAATTACTAATATATATATATAATAATTATATAATGGATAGTAAAATTAGGTGTAAAATATGTCAAGTATGCGGCGATAAAGGTGTCGGTATGTAAAAAATCCAATTAGTACCACAATTAATAATAATTATTATTATTATGTACTGTATAATCAATACTATTTTTTGGGTGGGGCGCGGGGGAGCACAGGTAGAAATTTCGGTGCCATCACTTGCGACTCGTGTAAAGTGTTTTTCAGGAGACATTGTATGCGATCCGATGTATGTGTATATTAGTGCAAACACTGTATTTTAATCAATAAATAAAACAAAATTTAACTATTATTAATTATTAATTAATTAATTAATTAATTTAGTATCATATATGCCGTTTTGCCAACAATTGTATCATAACTATTGAAAACAGAAAGTTATGCAAAAAGTGTCGACTAATGAAATGTTTTGCTGTCGGCATGAAAAAGGTATTGTTATTATTAATTAATTAATTAATTTTAATTAATATACTGTATATAATAAAATACATACAAAATTATATTAATTACCAAAAAAATATAATATATATATAAAATCTATAGGAATGTCTACAAAACGAGTCGGACAAACATAGGCGGCAAATGTTAGCCGATATTAACAAATTGAAAAAACTTGAATCAATTGGAGGACAGTTGTCAGTGGTCAGCACCACCACAACAACAACTACCGACAGTTTCAGTGATGACACCAACACCGGCCACACCAATGAAAATAGTGATGATTTGGATTTTTATGCTACAATCTATGAAAACAATCAAAACGTGTTCAATAAAATGGTAGCAATCAATAAAGATGTGACCACTACCACCACCAGCACCGGTAATGTTGCCGAAGCCGAGAGACAACTGGACACAAATCTCAAAAAGTTGGATATATTTTTGCGGTCAACAATGATTATCCGTCCCATCAATACGTACAACGAATTGAACGATATGGAGTGCAAACGGCTGTCCGATCTGAGTCTGGCCGCCGGTGTCTTCCAATACCGGCCCACACGGCATATACTTCGTACACAAACAGTACAACAATACTATGAACTATGGGCTCATTGGTTAGAAAATTTTCACGCACACGATCTGGTCAAATTTGTTAGTTCAATGACCAACGATGGACAGGTATGCGATAATGATAAGCTAGCACTGGTCAAGTATGGCTGTATGGAAGTGCATGTTATGCGTGCCAACTATTACTATGACGATCGCAATGAGACATGGACATTTCCATTGGTAATTTAGCAAGATCAAAAATATTTATTTTGTTGTTGTTATACTAATTATTTAATATGAAAAAAATTAATTGACCAGGATCAGTCAAACTCATTTCAAGTACACATTGAACTGATAAGGCATGAAAATCGCAATCTGTTTACTGTTTATAGAAATTATTTTAATAAATTATTTCCGCAATGGAATTGTGATCTAATTATACTTGACCTGGTATCTATTTTTTAATTTAGTTTTTTATATATAATTTTATTGATTAAATTATTTTTTTTTATAAAATACTAGCTAACAGTGATTATATTTTTCAATCCCAATCGGCCAAACCTAATCAATAGGGATATAATTAGGTTAGTATACAGTAAACAAATAGTTGTATAAAATAGTTGTTAAATATTGTCTTTGTATGAAAAACACCTAATCAACAAAAATCTACCAGTGCTCGACAAAAAATGTACATCTATTTGTTGCAACGCTACCTACAGGCCCGGTACCGATGGGACTGGCAGTGGACCAGCAAAATGACAAATCTGATGAACACATTAACCGATTTAAATATAGTTAGCAATATTGAAGTGGAAAATGCAACCGAAAGTTATCTGAATTATTTTGGACCAGTTTTTCGTGAAATTTTCACATAAAATTGATTTTTTTTTAAATTTTTAATTAAATATTTTTGATTATGATTATGATTTAATTAATGTTATTATTATTAGTTTACATATTAAATAAAATGTTAGACTTTTAAAAACATATGTTCAAAAAAAAGATTAAAAAAAAAGTTTTATTAAAGTTTCTAAATGTTTTTTTTATATTATTATTATTATTATATTAATATATAATTTGATTGATTATTTCAATAATCTATTTTCGTTTAATTGTTAAGTAATTTTTGTTTAATTATTATATACTGTATATAATTGATATTATTAAATATTTTCTACTGTAATGTAATCTACAAAAATATAAAATAGGTTAAGTAAATGATAAAATATTATCAAAAAAATTAGACATTTTGTTGTATATTTGTATTTTTTTAAAAAATAATAATACAATATTGTTTTAGTTATCTGTATATTATAATAGATTTTTAATTTTTTTAAGTACTATACAATTAACGACTCATTAGTGATATAATGAATGATATTTATTAAAAAGAAAATTTAATTTATTTAAAAATTATAGTATTATTTCTAATAATAATAATAACTTTTAATTTTATAATCAAGTTTATTTAATGTGATTTATGTTGTTGTAATATTTATTTACAATTATGATTTGAATTATAATAATAATAATTGTGAAATTTAAAAAAAATCATTGTATAAACTATCAGTAATTTTTTTTTATTAAATAACAATATGAGTGCCAATAAAATGAAATCATATTTATGCCAAATATGTGGCGAAATAGCATTTGGTATTTAAACATTTTTATAAAAAAATATTATTTATAATTTATTTTAACTATTAATTATGTATTTTATTTTAAACTAAACAATTAGGTCGTAATTTTTCGGTCATAAGTTGCGAGTCGTGTAAATCATTTTTCCGTAGAAATGCATTCAAAGAAACGGTAAAAATTTCTGGAAATAAATTTATTTAGTATTTTACTAAAATAAATAAATATAATTAAAAATAGTTAATAAACTGTCCAACAAATGGCAATTGTTTTATTACAACGAAAACACGAAAATCGTGTCAAACATGTCGACTAAATAAATGTTTGGCCACAGGAATGAAAAAAGTGATTATTATTATTATAATTAAAAAAATATTATTTTTATAATAGTTATTAATATATATATATACTGTATATTTAATTATTAATTTATTTGATGTTTAAAAATAAAAAAAAAATTAGGAAATGTTTAAAACTAATGAAGAAAATGTTTTAAGAAGAAAGAATCGACAGAAGAATCGACTAAAACAACGACAACAATGTGTTGAAGAAGACATCCGTTCAGTGGATTTGTTGTCATCAATAACTACAGGTTCGCCACAATCACAGACAATAACAACTACCACACAATACGTGGATACGGATGACACAAATAATAGTGATATTTTTTGGCAACTATTTAACAGTTCGGTGATGAATGTCGACGACGATAAGCTCAGGGATCAGATCGTGGAGATTGAGAACAACTGTATGATAACAACAACTACAACAACAGCTGATGAAAGTTATGATAACGACTACTCGATTGATGGCACCGACACTGTATTTGATAAAAGTTTACACTTAAATGCATACAATGCACACAATAAGTATAAAGTGGTTCCCATATTCAGGGAACTGGTAGACTATCACGGCTTAAACCAGTTAGAGGGCACCCGTATTACGGAAATATTAAACTCATCTCAAGTTCTAGACTATACTGTCTGTATGGACAATATTGTTAAGATTGCCGACATGGATAAGTTGGCCAAACTAGCGGCCATTTATATGGAACAGTTGGTCATCAAATCTATTAGTTTTGCCAAATGTTTGCAATTATCGTTCGGCAACTATTGTATTGATGACCAGTTGTCGCTAATAAAGTACGGGTGCCGTGAAGTAGTGTTTCTCAAAACATTAATGAGTTACGATAGGTGTCAAAAATCTCATATAATACCTATAGTAAGTGTTTTAATTAAAAAATATATATTTATATTATTTAGAGAGTAGAGATAAAATAAAACAAAATAAAAAATGCCAATTTTTATTTAAATAATTATTTTATGATTTTTATATTTTTTAAAATAATTAATTAGCATGATAATATGTCAATAGTACCCGACATAAATGCTGTAAAAAATATAAGACCCGTCAATTTTGATTATTTAAATGCTATATATAACAAGCTTATGGACAAAATAATTATGGCATTAAACAACGATAGAGTTATTATGGACTTGGTAATTTTATTTTTTTTTAAATTAATATATTAATAAATCATATATTACTATAATAAGTATTTAAATATATATATATATATATATATATATATTTCTAACTTACAGTTATTAGTAATCATGTTATTGGATCCGAACCGACCCAATCTTAAGTACCGTCACATTATAAAGTAATATTAACATTATTAAGTAGTATTTTTTGTCAATTGATTTATTTTATTTTTTTTAAAAAAAATAAATTCAATAGATTTGACCAACAATTATATATATATTTATTGCAACGATATTTACTGTTGAAACTGGGATCGGACTCCGATTCGCGGACCCGACTCAGTCAGCTGATGGCATCGGTAGCCGATTTGCGTACATATAATGAACTGCATCGACAAAATCAAAATATCAATAATACTTCAAAATTTTATAAATATTACGGACCACTGATTCGGGAAATGTTTTTCGATGATTATGATAATGACTGACCAATTAATGATTATTTATTTTTTGTAGTATTTTTTTAAAAAAATTGTTAAAATATTTACAATAAATATTAATTATATATTATAATTTCATTTTACTATTATTTTTAAACAGTATTACTAAATATGTATATAAAAAAATTATATTTACATACATAGATAACTTAAAATATTAAAAATTTTATATAAATATTATAGACAATATTAAACAAGTTAATTGTGTGAATGAGAAAAATTTATAAACATTTATAAACATACAATTACTGACAATTATTATTGATATGACCTTGATAAGTTAGTTACTTAATGTATACTGTAAGTATTATCTAAATATTTAAATATTTTTATATACGTTTTAATTTTATAGTTTTAAAACATTTTGTTATTCAAAAAAAATATATTAAGTATTAATGCAAATTAATAAATTTAGTTAAATTAGTCGATAAAAGTTTGCATTTTAAAAAAAAATGTATTACTAACTAATAATGTAATTAATGTATTATTGTATTTCATTGAGATGCCAGTCATCAAACATTATTAATATTTATATAATTAATTACTATTTTATACTATTATTATTATTATTATTTAATTAGCCTAAAGCTATTGATAACCTCATGTACTTCAATGTATTTCAATTACAAATGTTATTACATGTATATTGAATCAAATAATATATTTTGTTGTTATAAAATAATAATAGCAATATTAACTTTATCTGTTTGTAAACGTAATGTTTAAATACATAATTATCTACCCAATAATTTTTGTTATCTACCTAAAAGTTAAATAAATAAATAATATAAAGTTGACATTTTTGTTTTGTGTGTGTGTGTGTGTTAAATGTTTATTTATTAGTTTAAAAGTTAAATAAAAAATTTTGAATACAATAATTGAATGAAACAACTAAACAACATATAATCAATACATAATAACTACTTGTATAATAACCAAAATTATTAATTATTTACAATTATATGTACATGTATTTTACAATTTCCTTGATATATTTTTTTAAAAAATTATAAATTGTTTGATCAGTAATTAATAACAACAACAACAACAACAAAATTAATAATTATCTATAATTATTATGAAGTTTTTATTAAATATTTTGTTGTAATATATTTTTATTAAAATATGAAATATAAAATTGATACCAAAAAATTGATACAACATTAGATTTAATATAATAATAATAATAATAATGAGTGATATTAAAAAACTACCAAAAATTTGTGAGATTTGTGGCGAAAAAGCTAATGGTATTTAATTTTTCTTTCAATTTATGTTTAATTGAATTTTAATTTTGTTTTATTAATTCAATAATTAATTTGTAATTAATAACTAACAAAAAATTTTTTTGATCTAACAATTAGGCCGTAATTTTTCGGTCATAAGTTGCGAGTCGTGTAAAGCATTTTTCCGTCGAAATGCATTCAAAGAAGTTGTAAAACTTATTTATATATTTTTTAATTAAAAATTTTTATTTATTATTAAAATATCATTTATTTATTGTAAATATTAAATTAGTCATTGGATTGTCCATCAAATGGCAATTGTATTATAACAGCAAAGACACGAAAGTTATGTCAAAAATGTCGTCTAAATAAATGTTTTACCGCCGGAATGAAAAAAGTATTTATTTTATTTATTTTTTAGATAATTAATTAATTTTTTAAATATATATTTATTTAATTTAGGAAATGTTGAAAAACATTGAGGAAAGAGAGTCAAGAAAAAAGTTAGTCGAAGAAAATCGACAGAAAAAACAACTAAAACAACAACAATATTGTGTTGAAGACAACATCCGTTCAGTGGAGGAGTCGTCCACAATGACTACCGGTTCGCCACAATCACAGACATCTCCACCACATATCGACACTGATATCATACCTGACGATAACGACTGTAATGATTATCTGATGAAAATAATTGACAGCACATTGATTATCAGCGACGATGAGCTCAGGGATCAGATTCAGATGGAAAACTTTGATGATGACGATATCATCGACAACAACGAGTTGGCCGATAAAAACACTACTTACAGCATATTTGACGGCACACTACCATTGGAACGGCTGATGAGATTAAAGCATAGAGTGGTTCCCATATATCGGGAACTGGTCGACCATAACGGCCTGAATCAGTTGGAGACCAACCGTATCACTGAAATTATAGACTCATCCGCAAAACTATTCCAGTTTACACTCTGTAAGGACAACATAATCAAGATGTCAAACATGTTGGAAGTGATACAACTGTCCGCACGAATTACTGAACAGTCGGTCATGAATTGTATTAATTTTACAAAAAGTTTACAATCATTTAGAAATTGTTGTCCGGATGACCAGTTGTCGCTAATCAAGTACGGGTGCGGAGAGATATTGTTTGTCCGGTCCATCGATTTTTATGATAAAAAACTAAAAAATTTTATCATACCTATTGTAAGGATTAAAGTTATATATATATATATATTTAGTTAAATTAAAGATGTTTAATTAAATTAAAAATATTTAATTAAATTAAAGATATTTAATTAAATTAAAGATATTTAATTAAATTAAAAATATTTAATTAAATTAAAGATATTTAGTTAACTTAAAGATATTTAGTTAAATTAAAGATATTTAATTAAATTGAAGATATTTAATTAAATTAAAAATATTTACTTAAATTTTTAACTAAAATTTTACTAAGGTTATTTTTGTTTTTATTTTTAGGATTCAAAAACATCAATATATGCCGATATGCAAGCTTTTTGTAACGAATATCCCGATTATTACAATAGTTTTATGCAATTATTTTATAAATTATTAGACAAATTTTTACCGGCTTGGAATGAGGATAGAGTCATAATTGATCTGGTATATTTATTATTATTGTCTATTATCTATTTATTTTATTAGAGGGGGGGGGAAGTGTGCTATTATAATTATGTACATATGTATATCATATAAATTTATTTTATTTTTAAAAATTAATTTTTTTTTATTTAAGTTGTCAGTAATTTTGTTGTTTGATCCGAATCGACCAAATCTTAAACACCGTCACAATATAAAGTAAGTTAAATTTAAAATAAGATTTTTCTCTATTTAATTGGTATTTATATTTGCAATAGTTTTTTTTTAATATAGCAATTGATATTCATATTTAACTTATTTACTAAAAAAACTTTATATTTGTTTATTTTTTTCAAAAAGACTTGAACAACAATTATACATATATTTGTTGCAACGATATCTGCTATTGAAACTAAAATCCGAGTCCGAGTCCTGCGATCAGATCTATCGGCTGATGACAACAGTGTCCGATACGCATACAATCAGTAATCTTCAGCGACATTACGGTATCAAAGAGTATAAAAAATATTTGAAATATTACGGACCACTGCTTCGGGAGATGTTTTGGCCAGATTTGGATGACGACTAAAATATTTATATATATATATATAATAATTGACAATTTTATATCAATTATATATATATATATTAATATATAGATTATTTCTATTTTATCAAATAAACCTTGATATTTCACAATAATTTTATTACTTTATTTTGTTTTTAACTAACAAATAATCAAATATTTTGATCGTTTAAAACTAATATAATTTTATCAATTAAAAGAATAGAAATTTGATAAAATTGTTAAATAATAATAATAATAAAATTGGTTGTTTTATTTTAATCAATTTTAATAATAATAATAATAGTTATTATTGATATTTGTTAAAAAATTTCAATTCAATTTTAAATTGATTGATATAATAATTAATTATCGGCTCATAACTTCAATGGGTTTATTTCATGTGCTAACCGATTATCAATGTGCTATGGGTTTAAGTAATAATATTGTCAAACTTTACGGCCCACTGGCCCGGGAAGTGATTTGGCCCGTGAATTGAGAAGTTGCCTAACATTTTAAGACATTATAAATAACAAACTAAACTATTTTTGTTGACAAAAAAATAAATAAATTTATTTATTAAACTTTCCATAAATTTGTTTTAATATCTTTAATGTTAATGACTTTATTTTTCATAATATTTATAAATATTTATATATATATTTGATTTAGTATTATTTATAAATTATTGACTATATATATATATTAATAATATTAATTTAATAAACTATAGTTTTATATACAGTACATTTGTGTACTATATATTTGATTATTAGTCAACATTTTATCTTTTTTCCTGTAAACGTTATTATCATGGTTGATTATTTTTTATTATACTAATCTATTATATAGAGAGTACAGTATACAGGTAATTTATATTACACACAGTGTATATAATTTTATAAAAATTTATCTATACTGATATTTTATGATAATATAATATATATAAATATATCAGTAGTTAAACAAATTATAAATAAAGCAGAAAAAACTTACTATAATTATTAGCAATTGAAAGTTAACAACAATCATGGTTTATAATAAAATTTTTAATGAATTAAATATTTTCAATGTTATTAAAACAAAAATTTAATATTCAATAATAAAGTTTCATAATAATTAATTAATTAATTAAATAATTTATAAATGAAACTACAATTTTATGTTTTCAACTTAAATTGATGAACAAATCAAATGGTATTTTTTTTGTTGAGTTATTGATTTAAATTTAAATTTTTATATATTTTTTTATTGATTACTAGACAACAAATTATACCTAATAATAATAATTATTGTTAATTAATAATAACAAAAATAAATCTGTGATATAATTTATAAACAAAATAATAATTAGCAATTAATTTTGTTGTGTGTGTGTGTGTACTATAAACATATATATTAAACAATACAGTAGTTTAATAGCAAATATGAGCGATAATAATAATTATAAGCTAACAAAACATTGTGAGATATGTGATAGCGATAAAGCGACAGGTAATTTAAATTTATTAATTAATTAATTAATTTTTATAATAATTTTTTAAACTAATAAATAACTAAAATTTTATTTTTTTTTATGTTTCATTATTATCGACACACAATAAGGCCGTCATTTTTCAGTCACAACTTGCGAGTCGTGTAAAGCATTTTTCAGACGAAATGCCTTCAAAGGAATGGTATATAAGTTTTTACTTAAACTTTTTTTGACAGAAAAAAACCGTAAAATTTTATATTTATTTTTAATTTCATTAAAAACATTATCATAATCTAGTGGTTGAATTGTCCATCAAATGGCAAATGTGTGATAACAGTAACCACAAGAAAATTGTGTCAAAAATGTCGTCTAATTAAATGTTTGAACGCAGGAATGAAAAAAGTATTTTTAGTTTTAGTTTTAAAAAAATTAAAACTTTAATTAATTTTTTCCCCTAAACTTCTACAGGAAATGGTAAAAACAGATGAGGAACGGGAGATAAAAAAGAAATTATTAGAAGAAAAACGACAGAAAAAGATACGACGGGAACAACAAAAACAACAACAATGTTATGAAAACATCCGTTCAGAGGAAAGGTTGATAACTACCGATTTGACACAATCACCGACAACAACGACAACAACAATAACAATAAAAAACACCGATTATGACAATACAGATAACGATAGTCTATGGGAACTGATTGACAGTTCGTTAAATTTTAACAATGATCAGCTCAGGGATCAGATTATGGAAATTGAAAATAGTATTACTATAACTACTATAGTTGACAACGACTCGGCCGATACCAACAACAAACTGTATGATGACTATAGCTTAGAAAAACATTCATTAGTACCGGTCTATTCACAACTGGTAGACCATCAAGGGTTGAACCAACTGGAAGTCAACCGTATGTCAGAGTTGCTTAACTCGCTATCAGTATTAGACTATCCAGTTTTCAAGGATAACATTGTACGGGTGACCGACTTGACTGAAATTATACGACTGTCCGGACTCCGGTCGGAGCTAATGGTCAAAGATATTGTCTCGTTTACCAAAGGATTGGAGTCATTCAGGACCTATTGTTTGGACGACCAGTTGTCACTGATAAAGCACGGCTTCTATGATATATTGATGCTCAGATCCCTGAGCTGTTACGATAAGGATCTACATAATTTTGTATTACCAGTGGTAATGATATTAACATTTTTAAAAAAAAATTTAAATTGCATTAATTAATTATGTGTATATGTATATGTGCACTAGTAAAATTTAATAAGATATTTATAATTATAACAATTTTTAAAAAAAATTAAAAACTTAACTATTTTTATTAGAGATACTATATTAGAATTATGTAAAAAAAATTTAATTCAAAAACTAGAAGGTTTAGATTTATTTTGTGTAAATAGCTTTTTAAAACAAATTAATTATAATTTAAACTGAAATTTAATTATATTTATATATTTTTTTTTAATTTTTTAAACATTTTTTTATTAGGATGATAAAAAATCCATGATTATCAGTTTGGTCTCTTTTAAGAAATTTAATTTAGACTATCTTGGTAATTTTATGCAATTATTAATGAAATTAATGAACCAGTTTATGCCATTTTGGAAACATGATAAAGTCATAATGGATTTGGTAAAAATTAATATTATCAAATTAATTAATTATTTTTTTTATAAAAAAAACTATTAAAAATATCATATATTTATATATATATATATATTAAATAATTTGTTTTATATTTTAATTCAGATGACGGCAATTGTATTCTTTGATCCGAACCGACCAAATCTCAAACACCGTCACAATATAAAGTAATTACTTGTTATTTAATGTTTTGTTTATTACTATTTATTGCAAATATTATATTTATTTTAATTTTTTTTTTTTGGTTGATAGACTGGACCAACAATTATATATATATTTATTGCAACGATATCTACGATTGAAATGGGTGTCCGACTCTGAGTCTGGTATCCGATTATGTCGTCTAATGACTTCAATGGGTTTGTTTCATGTGTTAACCGATTATCAAAAACAATGGGCAATGGGTTTAAGTAAAAATATAGTCAAACGTTACGGCCCACTGGCCCGGGAAGTGATTTGGCCCCAGTGTTGATAAGTTGTCTGATTCACAACTTTTTTTTTATAATTATATAAATAACAAACTAAACTATTTATAAAAATAAAATATATTTATTTATTAAAATTAATTAAACTTTCAATATATCAATTTAAATATCTTAATGTCAATGACTTTAGTTTGATTTTATATATATATATATTTATTTAATATATATATTAATATTTATATTTTATTCAATATTTCTAAAATTACTTTATTATTATTTATTAATTAATTATTGACTATATATTTATATATATGATTTAATATAATTTGATTGCTATTACAAAACATCCAGTAAACGTTATTATCAAGGTTGTTTACTTTTATCGTTTATTTAATAGACGCCATCATAGTTTACATTATACTATAAATATTGATATTTTTTTAAAAATACTAATAATTTTAAATTTTTGTTTTGTTTTGTTTAATAATATAATATTTATTATTATTTCTCTAAATTTCAAATTCAATTTTTAATTATTTCAAATATTTGTTTATTTTTTTTAAAAAATTATTTGCTATCTAAATGTATTATTAAATACTTAATAAGTAAAACAAGTAAAACAATTTCATATTAATAACGTTTTTATTTATCTAAATAAAAACTGTGTAGCTAGATAATTAACTAGATAATATATTTATATGGATAAAAATTAATTTGTAATTTAATTTAAATCAATACATGTAAATTACAATTTTCAACTTTCAAAATATTAATAAAATTTATTAAATTATTTTGATTTGAAATTATTATAATAATAAAAAATAAATAAATAATAACTTCAAACTAAACTGTGATAATAATCAGCAATTAATTTTGTTGTGTGTGTGTGGACTAAATTTATAAACAAAAAAAAATATTTATTTATAAAAACAATACAAATAGTTAAAATAGCAAATATGAGCGATAATAATAATAATAATACAACAAAACATTGTAAAATATGTGGCGAAAATGCGACAGGTAAATTAAAATTTATTATGCAATTTAATTATTATAACAATTTTTTATATAAAAAAAATAATAACTAAAATTTTATAGTATTTTATTTTTATTTTTTTTTTGGTTTCATTATATACACAATTAGGCCGTCATTTTACAGTCATATCTTGCGAGTCGTGTAAATCATTTTTCAGGCGAAGTGCGTTCAAAGAAAAGGTATTAAAATTTTAAAAAAATTTTAAACAACAAAAAATATGTAAAAATTTTATTTATTTTTTAAAAAAATTCATTAACATTATCATAATCTAGTGGTTGAATTGTCCATCAAATGGCAAATGTGTGATAACAGTAACAACGCGAAGATTTTGTCAAAAATGTCGTCTAAATAAATGTTTGGCCACAGGAATGAAAAAAGTATTTTATTTTTTAAATTTTAGTTAAATTATTATTTTAAAAAAAACTTTTACAGGAAATGATAAAAACAGTTGAGGAACGGGATATAAAAAATAATAAGTTATTAGAAGAAAATCAACAAAAGAAGATAAGACGGGAACGAAAACAACAACAATGTTATGAAGACATCCATTCAGAGGAACCGTCGATAACTACCGGTTCGCTACAATCACAGTCAACAACAACAACAACAACAACACAGGACACCGATTATGACAATACAGATAACGAAAGTTTATGGGAACTGATTGATAGTTCGTTAAATGTTACGAATGATGAGCTCAGGGATCAGATTATGGAAATTGAAAATATTATTACGACTATTACTACTGATGATGACATCGACTATGATATCAACAATATGTTTGATGACTATAGCTTAGACACACATACATTAGTACCGGTCTATTCTCAACTGGTAGACCATCAAGGGTTCAACCAATTGGAAGTCAACCGTATGTCAGAGTTACTTAACTCGCTATCGGTATTAGACTATCCGATTTGTAAGGATAACATTGTACGGGTGTCCGACTTGACCGAAATCATGCGATTTTCCGGACTCAAGTCGGAGCTAATGGTCAAAGATATTGTCTCGTTTACCAAAGGGTTGCAATCATTCAGGAACTGTTGTCTTAGCGATCAGATGTCACTGATAAAGTACGGGTGCTATGATATAGTGATGCTCAGATCCCTGAGCTGTTACGATAAGGATCTACAATATTTTGTATTACCAGTGGTAATGATATTAATATATATATATATATATATAAAATTATAATTGCAATAATTAATTATCTACTATAATATACAGAATAATACAGTACTATTAAATTTTCAATATTATATTTATAAACATATATTTAAATATTTAAAACTATATATATATATTTATAACTTTATAATTATAATAAGTTAAAATATTTTATTAACAGTTAGATAACTATTTGAATTATGTATAAAATTGAAATTTTAATTCAATAATTTACACCCTATAATGACATACATATAAACTTTAGATTTTTTGTTGTTGTTGTTGTAAACTATTGCAATAATTTTATTATATATTTTTTTTAATTTTATTTTTCAATTAGGATGATAAAAAATCTATAATCGTCAATATGGTAACGTTTAAAAAACTTAATTCACATTATCATGAAAATTATATGCAATTGTTGGCAAAAATAATGGACCAATTTATGCCCGTTTGGACACAAGATAAAATCATAATGGATTTGGTATTTAATTTTATTAATTACTCAAAAAATAAATTAAACAAAATATCATATATATTAGTATATATTTAAATAATTGATTTGAATTCAGATGACAGCAATTGTGTTGTTTGATCCGAACCGACCAAATCTCAAACACCGTCACAATATAAAGTAATTACTTGTTATTTAATATTTTGTTTACTAATTATTTAATTTGTTTTTTTTGTTGATAGACTGGACCAACAATTATATATATATTTACTGAAACGATATCTACAATTGAAATCGGAGTCGGAGTCTGGTAACCGATTATGTCGTCTGATGACTTCAATCGATAATTTTCATGCACTAAGCGATTATCAAAAACAATGGGCTATGGATTTAGGTAAACATATTATCAATTATTACGGACCACTGGCCCGGGAGTTGATTTTTGAGACTTGGGATGTCGTCTGATTGATTCACACAAACATTTTTTTTAATGATTATAAATAACAAACTAAACTATATTTCAAAAAAAATAAAATAAAAAAATAAATTTATTTATTTATTTATAAAACTTATTTAAATTTTACAAACATTTATTTTAATATTATTTAATGTCAATGACTTTATATATATATATATTTGATTTAGCATTTCTACATTTAATGTTATTATTGCATATTTATTAATTTATTTACTACAGTATATAGTTTATTGTCATTTAACATTGTATTATATATTTTTTCCTCTAAACTTATTATCAAGGTTGTTTATTTTGCTGTTCACTTAACTTTAAATTATGCACAGTATATACTGTATATATATATACAGGTAATTATATATATAAAATACATTGTGTATATAATTTTATTTTTTTTACTGATATTATTAATGATATAAAAATTTATTGTTGTATCACAAATAATAAATAAAGTAAAAACTTACTAATTATTACACGAGTTAACAGCAATAATGGTTTCTAATAAAAAATTTTTATTGAACTAAATATTTGTTTACTAACTTTATATAAATTATATATATTTTTATGTTACTAAAACAAAAATTTAAAATCCAATAATAAAGTTTCATAATAATAATAATAATAAATTAAATAATAAATAATGAATAATCTAAATGAAAATACAATTTTATGTTTAATATGTGGTGACAAATCAAATGGTATGTTTTGAGTTAATTTATTTATATTTCTAATTACTAAACAACAAATTACATCTAATAATTATTAGTTAATAATTAACTAAGTGTTAAAAATAAAAATTATTAAACTTAAATTATAATTTAATCAATTTATGATTTAAATAGGTAGACATTTTTCAATATATACATGTGAACCGTGTAAATTATTTTTTAGGAGACATATCAACAAAAAATCGGTAGTTAAAAAAAATGATTAGTTTTAGTTAATTTTATTAACTATTATTAATATTATTATTTTGTTAATAATTAATAATAAACAAAAATCATTAGCAATTAATATGTGCATCCAATGGGAAATGTATTATAAATGTTTCGACAAGAAAATTGTGTCCCAAATGCCGATTAGACAAATGTTATTCAATGGGTATGAAACAGGTATTTATATTTAATTGAAATTATAATTAATTAAACTTTTTCTTAATATAAAAATTAGTTTTTAATTACTTGTGTTTTTGTTTGTAATTGTTTTTAGGAATTGGTTAATTCAAACATTAATAGATTAATTAAAAATAATGATATCAATGATCTGGATATTAAATCAACTGAATTGTCTCAAAAACTTAATGATGACATTTGGTACGAGTTTGCCAACTGGTTGAACAACAATGATAACAATAGTGAAGAGGAGGAGGAGGACAGGGAGTCTAGTAATGGAAAGTTAGATAAAATTGAAAAAAATCATAGATTAGACGACACCACCACTACTACTACCAACGTATCTAATATAGCACAGCCTAAGACTGTAATGGTCGACTACGAGGGTCTCAATCAGCTACAAGTCAACCGTATCAATGAGTTAATAACCGCTGGCCGTGTTTTTCGGCATCGGGTCAGCAAAAACATTGTCCATTTGAATAACAAAGAAGATATTATGCAATTGAGTCGACAGAGAACCGAGGAGTCGATTCGGGAGATTATCGCTTACGCCAAACGTGTCCAATCGTATACGGATTTGTGCACCGATGACCAGTTGATATTGGTCAGATACGGGTCACTGGATCAGCTTATAGTCAGGATGGTCGACTATTTTGATACTAATATCAACAATTTTGTCTTATATATTGTAAATATTTTTTTTTGTGGATAATATACTTATAGTTTTCAATCATTTAATTTTCCGCAAAAATTACTATATCTAATAGGATAGTAACACATCGTTGACATTTTACGAGGACACCAGAGACCTGGGTCCTAACCGACGCCAATTGGACAGTCAATTGAGACCGGTTTATATGAAATTTTTGACTACTATGCTGTCCCAGTGCCGAAATGACCCGATTATCACGGAATTGGTGTGTAATTATCTGTATTATTATTATTAATAATAATAGTACTATTATTATCATTATTATTATAATTATTATTCATAGCTATCGGCAATAGTTATGTTCAATCCATACCTACCGGACCTCGAGCACAGGCATACAGTCAAGTATGAGATGTGAATCCATTGTTTTAAATAATAATTATTATTAATATTGTTTTTTTTCAAATCAACAATTAAAGACTTGAACAACAATTATACATATATTTATTGCAACGATATTTGCAATGGAAATACCGATTCGGTAGGGAATGGGAGATACGATTGCAGACCATAATGAATACAGTTATGGATGTGCGGACATTGGGTGACATATATAAGCGCATTGAACACAACGATTATCGACAATATATAACAAAATATGGACCAGAATTTACCTCATATTATGGTCCACTCGCTAAAGAAATCTATAATTTTTTAATATAATTTTTTTTATATATATTTTATATAAAATTTTATTTATTATTAGTATTATATTAAATTTATACAAATATTGTATTATATTAAATTTGCATAATTCTCAATTTACATGTACTATAATGTTAAGTAATATCATTGACTAATAGTATGATAAAACTACAAATTGATTAATAAAATTTGCTGCCAATTGATTAATATTTTAATATATGATATAAAATTATTGCTAATTATAAATAGTAATTAATAGTAAGAAAATTATTATTATTATTATTAAATATGCAATAATTGTAAATAAGTATAGAATTATAATAATTAAGTGCATTAAACAAATATTAACATTTAATATAAATTTTTAAAAAAGATTTATCATTAAAAACTTATTGCATTAAATATTATATTAATATTTGTAAAACATATTACTATGACTATTATCATTACTACTACAGTATTATCATATTTAGTACTTAATTTGATAATATTTATACTGAATATATATTTTTTAAATATAATAAATAAGTTTATAGTTTTTTTTTGATTAAATTTTTACTATTTATAATGTTGTTGTAATTTTTTGTTTGTTTGTTGTGTATAAACTAAGTTAAGTTTAAAAATAAATAATTAATTAATGAATAAACAAAATAAAACTCCAATTTTCTGCTTAATATGTGGAGACATATCAAACGGTATGTTTAAATTTTAGCCAAAATATTGTATTAGAAAATTTTAGATTTATTATATTTAAGTAATTTTATTATAATATATATACAGTATATTAGATATCTTACTATTGTTTTTAATTTTTTATAAATAAAATAATTTAATTAATTTTTTTAACAAATAGGTAGACATTTTGGAGTACAAACATGTGAATCGTGTAAATTATTTTTTAGGAGACATATCACTAGAAAATCGGTAATTATTTATTAATATTTGTTAATTGTTTTTAATTTTTTATATTATAAAAATTATATAGTTTTTTGGTCAACAAAAAAAAAAAAACAAACAAACAAATACTTATAATTTAAAATAATTATTATTTTTTTCTTGAAATTAATTTAGCAATTAATATGTGTATCAAATGGAAACTGTATTATAAATACAGAGACAAGAAAGTATTGTCCCAAATGCCGATTAAATATATGTTATACAATGGGTATGAAAAAGGTATTTATGATATTTAATTAATTAATTAATATTATATTCATATTATGTATAAATAATTTTTAAAAATTGTATAATTGATAATTTATATATTTTATATATACTCTATATATATATATATATATATATATATTTAGCAATTGGTCTTTAAAAAGAAAAAATTGATCGATAATAATGATATGACTGATCTGGATATTAATACAAATGAATCGACAGTCAGTGATGACGATTGGTATGAATTTACCAAATGGTTGGACAACAACAACAACAACAATAGCCAGAACAGGGAGACTGTATCAGAAAAGTTGGATCAAATTGAAAAAAGAAGTCAAATATTGAACAGTGTATTCATCATACCTGAGCCGATGGTTGACTACGAGGGTCTGAATCAGTTACAAATCAAACGTATCTCAGAACTGTTGATCGCTACCAGTGTTTATCGGCATCCGGTCAGCAAAAACATTGTCCGACTGAACAGCAAACAGGATATCATGCGATTAAGTCAACAGAGAATCGAGGAATCGATTCGCGAGATTGTCTTCTATGTTAAACGTGTCCAACCGTATAGACAACTGTGCGCCGATGATCAATGGCAACTGGTCAAACACGGATCACTGGATCAGATGATAATAAAGATGATCTACTATTTTGACAGTGATGTCAACAATTTTATCTTTTATATTGTAAATAGTAGTATAATATTGTTGAGATAATTGTGTGCATAAATATTTTAATTGCTATTATTATTATAGGATAATAACACATCACTAATGGTTATTACGGATGTCACCTACTGGTCAACTACAGGACACCGTATCGATAACCAGTTAGCAAAATTGTTTACTAAACTTATAACCAATATGCTGATCCAGTGTCGATCCGACCCGATTATCATAGCACTGGTATGTAATTGTGTTGTTTGTTTTTTTGTGTAATAATTATTATTAATATACATATTAACTTAACCCTGGTATTACCATATCCTAAATAGCTGTCGGCGATAGTATTGTTCAATCCTAACCTACCAGATCTCAAGCACAGGCATGTAATCAAGTATGTAATAACAACAACAAAAATCAGTTAATTAATTATTTTACATTAATTTTTTTTGTAATCATTTTGTTTCTGTTTTTTAAAAAGACTTGAACAACAATTATACATATATTTATTGCAACGATATCTTCAATTGAAATACCGGTCCGATTATCAATGGATGACACGATTGCAGATCATAATGTCATCACTAATGGATTTGCCGACAGTCCGTGAACTACAGAAGCGCATTGAATACACTGATTATCAACAATATATGTCATATTATGGACCACTAGTTAGAGAAGTTTATAATTTTTAATAACAATTTTTTTTGTGTGTGTGAATGATAATGACTATTTGATATTAACAAATTGTTAATAACAATCATTAAAAAAAACTTTTTAATATTGTAAATAATATATAATTTTATTATTGAATTTATTTTATATTAATCAATAAGAATTAACTGTAAATAATACATTATATTTATACTGTAAAATAAACTAATTATTAAAAATAAACAATATTATTTATAATGTATGATTAATTTATATTAATAAATTATTGATATTTTTGTATTTAATAAATGATTCATTAAAAACTTTTATTACATTAAATACAGGTAATAGTAGTAGTAGTATTAGTAGTATTACACATTGCTATAAATATTATCACAATTGATATAAATATATATATATATATATATATATTGTTAAACAATTTGATATACAATAAAACATAATCAACAAAACAGAATAATATTATTTATCATTAAATTTATAATAATTTGTAATACTGTTGTTATTTTTTACAAAATACAAATTAAGTTAAACTTCATAATTAATGAATAATAAAAATATAATTAAAAATAAAATTTTCTGTTTAATATGTGGAGACATATCAAATGGTTTGTTTTAAATATGTTTACAAAATATTATAGATTTTTTTTTAGATTTTAATATTAATATTAATCAAATTTTATTATTTTATATAACTATTGAATTTAATTTTTAATAAAAATATCTGACAAATTAATTATTTAAAAAAAACACTTAATTTTTAACAAATAGGAAGACATTTTACATTACAAACATGTGAATCGTGTAAAATATTTTTTAAGAGACATATCAGTGATGATATTACTAATAAATCGGTAATATTTTTTTTAAATAAACTTTTAGTAAAAAATAGACAATTTTTTATAATATAAATATATAGGTATTATTTTTTTAATATAAATTAGCAATTAATGTGTGCATCCAATGGAAATTGTATTATAAATGTTTCGACAAGAAAATCGTGTACTAAATGCCGATTAAACAAATGTTATTTAATGGGTATGAAACAGGTATTTATAATATTTAATTTATCATGTTGATATATTAGATAATATTTATTTATAATTTATAAAATTTCACTTACAATATAATTTTAATTATTTATTATTAAAATTGGTAGCAATTGGTTTACAAAAGGATAAAATTGAATGTTAATAATAATAATAATAATAATATTACTGATTTGGATATTAATTCAAATGAATCGATAGTCAGTGATGACGATTGGTATGAGTTTACCAAATGGTTGGACAACAACAACAATAGCCTGAATAGGGAGACAAAGTCGGATCAAATTGAAAAAGATAGTCATGTATTCATCAATACTGTACGCATACCTCAGCCGATGGTTGACTTTCAGGGTCTGAATCAGTTACAAATCAATCGCATAGACGAGTTGTTAGCCGCTTCCCGTGTATTACAACATAGGGTCAGCAAAAACATTATCCATTTGAATAGCAAACAAAATATCTTGAGATTAACTCAACACCGAAATGAACAGGGAGTTCGTGAGCTCATGTATTCCATCAAACAATTGCACACATATAGCCAACTGTGCGCCAATGATCAATGGTCACTGGTCAAACACGGATCACTGGATCAAATGTTAATCAAGATGCTCTACTATTTTGATACTAATGTCAACAATTTTATCTTTTATATTGTAATATATTTAGTATATCATTTTTTTTGTGAGGGGGTGGGTGGGTGGGATGGTGGGGAAGTGAGATAATTGTGTATAAATTTTCATTAAATAGTTATTATTATTGTCTATAGGATACTAACATATCGCTGATGATTGATTTGGATGACAACTACTGGTCAACTACACGACATCGTATTGATAGTCCAGTAACTAAAATGTATATCAAATTTATAACCAATTTGTTGACCCAATGTCGATGTGATCCGGTTATCATTGTATTGGTATGTAATGATGTGTTGTTGTTGTGTTATTTGGATGATTGACTTACTTAGCAGTATTAACTGTATTTACCATATTCTGTCATAGCTGTCGGCTATAGCATTGTTTAACCCTAACCTACCTGATCTCAAGTACAGGGATGTAATCAAGTATGTAATACTTGATTAGTTATCAAATATATTTTTTTGTGTTAACATTCTCTCTCTCTCTCTCTCTCTCTCTCTCTCTCTCTCATCAAAGACTTGAACAACAATTATACATATATTTAATGCAACAATATTTGCAATGGAAATACCGGTCCGATTATGACTGGAAACACCGATTGCAGACCATAATGACATCACTGATCGATTTGCAGACATTCAGTAACATACATAAGCGCGTTGAACATAACGACTATCAACAATATAAGTCATATTATGGACCATTAATTAGAGAAGTTTATAATTTTTAATAATAATTATTTTTTTTTGTATAATCAATAAACTCACTAATAATAAACTATATTAAAAATGTAAATAAAAATTATTTATTTTTATTATATTTCTTTCGGTGTAATATTATTTAAGTTTCGTTTATTATGCTTTTAATTATAAAAAAATACATAATAAATCTAATTAAAATATTAAGATATAACTGTATTATAAACTAGCATTATTTATGTCAAAATTATTATGAAACATATATTGTATATAATATGTAACATTTTAATGATATTATTATCTATTTTTTTATTATTATGATAAACATACACATGTATCTATCATATATTATTAGTTTAGTTTTTTTCCTCTAAAAAAATTAATTAAACCTAAATTCATTAGATATTATTATTATCATTATTATTATTATTATCCCATATGAGGAATTGATAGCCTATCATAATTAGCGTACTATTTATCATTTTATAAATAGAGAGTACAATGGTTATTATATAAATCAATATATTACCCAGGTACGGACAAATATAGTAATGATATTTATATTATACATGTACAGTATATAAACAAGGTCATCATTACAGTAAGTTTAATGATATACATTATAATTAACACTACACGATATATAATTATTATAAAAAAATAATAATAATAACAAATAACAAATAAAAGTAACTCATATGTAGAATACTATTAATATATATAAATTATTGACAATTTATTTATTTATTGCTTAATTAGTTTATTATATAAAAAATAAATAAAATTAACATTTTTCTTAAATGTCAACAAATATACGTCAAAAATATTGTCTCGTTTGTGGAGATATTGCCAATGGTTTGTATTTTTTTGTTAGTTTGTTTTAATATAACAGTTAATATGTTTTATTAAAATTAACTAAAAAAAATAATGATTTAAAAATAATTTAGCTATAAATCTAATTAAATATATTTTATTATATAATATTTGTTACTTTTTTTAAAATAAAAATAGGTTTTCATTTTGATGTCATAACATGTGAATCGTGTAAATCATTTTTCAGACGCGTTGGTCGTTTGGATCAACAAAAAGTTTGTGTATTATTTAAACTAATAATAATTAATAATATTAACTAATATTAACTAATGCTTATTAGTTTATTTATTTATTTTTTAAAAATTAATAAATATTAGGATAAACTAATATGTCTGTCAAACGGTAATTGCGAGATCAATGCCGAAACCAGGAGACGATGCAAACAGTGCCGACTGGACAAGTGTTTGGCGGTCGGCATGAATGCCGTATGTTTTTTTTTATTAGCTACCGATGCCCTCAGATATATATATATATATATATATATATAAAAGTTTTCAAGTTTTAATACTAAACTTTTTAATCAATTTTTTTTAAAAAACTTAGAAATTAATTTATACGGATAAACAAAGGGAACGCCGAAAATGTTTGGTTCAACGAAACAAACAAAAATCATTAACAATCAATGATAGCACCGGTAGTTCATCTATTGCTAGTCATACGGAAAATGTTGGCTACTTTGATATTAATAACAGTAACATTAATAATAGTGATAATCAATTACAAATTGCCAATATTACAAGCAGCACCGGTAGCTATTGTCAATCAGTCAACAACAACAACAACAACAATAGGGAGGACACGCCGATTATGGCCATCAATAGACCCATCACTGACTATAGCAATACATTTACAGAGTTTGAGACCAGTATTTACGGTGAGCTCATGGATGCGTTGAAATTGGTTGAAAAATTTCCATATATTATCAACGAATGCATTGTCGACTACTACGACCAGTATTTACGGGTAGTCGTTGGCCGTGGCGACGGCCAGATTCGCAGTTTTGTACAAATGGCCAAACAATTGGCCGGTTTTCGGCTACTCACCGAATCGGATCAATTGATTTTGCTAAAGTATGGCCAATATGAGTCGGAAATGCTTCGTTGGTTTCCCTACTTTGACTTTGAGCGCCAGTCCTGGCAAATGTCGTTTGTAAGGAACAGTTGGTTTTTTTTGGTGTCTATTTTTTTAAATAAAATGTTGTTTGTTTTTTTATATATTAATAAATAGAGTGACACTACTTATTGGGTTAAGTTAGACGTGTTTAGGGAAACACCAAACAATATCTATGACTATAAACGAGATTTTTTACAATATTTAGCACTCGAGTGGCTATCGGATCAACTCATCATTGATTTGGTAAATAAAAGTTTATTTATTTTTTCTGATATAAAATAATATTTTAATAGTTATTTTTGAGGGGAAAATATAATTTAAAAAATATTTTTTTATTGTTTTATTTTTTTATTCATAGCTAACAACAATACTATTGTTTGATGCAAATCGACCAAAACTATGTGATACAACATTAATTAAGTTAGTTTTTTAGTTATAATACCTGTAATATTTAAAATTTTGTTTTTAAATTGATAATTTATTTTGATTTTTTTTATTTAATTAATTTACATTTACATTTACTTTAAATTAATTAAGACAACAACAGCAAATCTATGTACGGCTATTGATGCGCTATTTGCTAATGAAATTCAAGTCACCGATGTTGGCCACACCTAAAATGGGACGACTATTGAAGTCACTGGACCTGTTGAACATCATTAACCAGAGGAGGACACCGTTTTATCGTAATTATCACCATACTAGGTCTACACTATTACAGGAAATATTTACCAGAGATTAATTTTTAAAAAATAATTATATATCTATAATAAGTAATTTATATGTATATTTATGTAATAATAATAAATTTAATAAATTATTTAATAAATAAAGTATACCTATATTAATATGAATATTACACTATTTAAAAAAAAAATTTTTTATTATTATAGTTTTAAATATAATATAAATTTATATACAGCATATTTATAGTGTATATAAATATTTGAATTTTAGTAAAACTTTATTTATTTATTTTTTAGTTAAAAATAATTTAAGAAATTAATTCATTAACTTTAGACAATAGATTATTAATGATTAGATAGAGAAACTAGTATTTGAAAGTTAATTATTTGTAATATTATTTTATTATATAAGTTAATATATTTTTTGTAACTATAACTTATAAATACACATTATTTTTATAAATTATACATTTTAGTGCAAATTCATGTTGTTATAAATATTTTAGTATCATATATGATATACAGTAAACAATTATATTTATTATTATTATTAATTGTTTTAATAAATTACTGCAATACAGTATTTTTATATCAATTAGTCACACAAACATTAGTTGTTATCAAATGACAATAATTACAATAATAAAAATGGTGTTAAAATAATATGTTTATTAATTGTGTTTTCTCTAACTTTTAAAAAAAAATTATTTGTAATAAAAATAATAATAAATAATTAAATAGTTTTTCAAAAATAAATTGGGATAAATTGGGTTAATAATTAGGAATAAAATCAAATATATATACGGTATATATATATATAAATTTCAAATAAAATGTTTGATACAAAAAATTGTTTAGTGTGCGGTGAAAATGATCCTGGTATGTACTAATTATATTAAATATTAAAATATATATAATCACTATATATGAAAAAATAACATTAATTATTTTTTTTATAAATATCTAAAAAATATTTAATATATTCAATTAATTGGGTGTTTTGAAAAAAATTGGATGACTGACTGTCCATCACTTTATATATATATACCTTTATATATATATTTATATATAATATATAGAGATTTTGGGCATCAATTTCTGTGCCCTAACCTGTCAATCATGTAAGGCATTCTTCAGGCGCAACGCCAGCAAACTAATGGTATGTTTTTTTTTAAAAATATTTATTTAATAATTATATAAAATTTTTGGTCATTTAAAACAATAAGACCCGAAAATGTCGTTTCGGCGACAACTGTCAGATCACTGTTAAGTCGCGAAAGTTTTGCAAAAAGTGTCGACTAAGCAAATGTTTGGCCGTCGGTATGAATAAAGTGAGTTAAAAATATTATGTTATTTATTAAAAAAAAATTTTTGTTTGTTTGTATAATAATATACTAATAATAATAATAATATGTTTTTCCTCTCAAAAAAAAAAGGATTGGATTCTTAGCGAAGAAGAAAAACACGTCCGAAGACTACGAATGTTAGATAATCGCAAACGACGTCAAAGAATTACCGATCAAAACACGGCCGCAGATTCTGACGACAGACCGCCGATGACTACTACGACTACTACTACTACTTGTTTGTCACCCGATTCTACCCGAACTACTGCCACAACTAATAGCGGCGGCGAATCTGCGGACAGTTTGCTTAGTTTTGATGATTTATTGAGCAGTGATTGTTCGACAAAAAGTCCAGATTATTGCCGCCGCACCGGTACCACAGATGTCATACAAATGTCGGCCAATTATGACAAACCTAAAAACGCTAAAACCTATCGCCTGATGGCTATCGAAGTGGAACTCATGTTATATTCAATACCGAAACCTATTGCCGACGACAATAGTTTGACTGATGTCGAGACCAGTCTAATGTGTGAACTGTTTGGCGCCCTATCCGTGGATAAGTCGTCGTCGTCGTCTGATTTGAGTTATGCCATACCATTGAATACGATTGAAGAGTTGTACGAGTTTTGTGGCCACAAATTTGACGATTTTCTAGCAAACATTGTACGCATTGCTAGACATCTCCGACCGTTTGCCAATGTCTGCGACAACGATCAGTTAGCACTCGTTAAATATGGTTGTCTTGAGATACAGATGCTCAGGGCTTGGCTCTGGTATGACAAATGGACCCATTGTTGGACTATTGAAAAGGTATGATAATAGTGGGGTGTGTGTGTGTGTGTGTGTGTGTATGTATGCATGTGTGTGTGTGTGTGTGTGTGTGTGTGTGTGTGTGTGTGTGTGTGTATGTGTGTATGTGTGTGTGTGTGTGTGTGTGTGTGTGTGTGTGTGTGTGTGTGTGTATGTGTGTGTGTGTGTGTATGTGTGTGTGTATGTGTGTGTGTGTATGTGTGTGTATGTGTGTGTATGTGTGTGTTTATATTTTTATTTTTTATATGTTTTTTTAAAAATTATAAATGACCAGGATAATAACAATGGCATTATGTTCCCAATTGATCTGCTCAAGGGATCAAATAACAACTTATTATATATTGAACTAAATAATTATATCAACAAAATTATTGATGATTTTGATATTTGTGTTTTAAATCTGGTTTGTATTTTTTTATTTATTTAATTTTACTATTAATATATATATATATTGTAATCTACATCAAATAAGTTATTAGTTAATAGTTAATTACAATTAATTATTTTTTTAAAAAATAAATATTTAATAGTTAGTAGCAATTGTTTTGTTTAATCCGGATCGACCTAACCTTATATATCCTGATATTGTTAAGTAAGTTTAAAAGTGTTTTTTTTATTTGTATATTTTAATTACAATAATTTTTTTTGAATAATTTTGTTTTTCTTAGAGTTCAACAACAACTATACCTGTATTTATTGCACCGGTATATGAATTGCAAGTATAGTTCCTCACCACCATTTGAGGCTAAATCCAAATTTTTAGTCGCATTGAATTTGTTGGAAACTATCGAAACGTTGAATGAGATTCATAGAGAAAATCTAATACAAATCAATCGGTCAAACAATGGACCACTACTTCGGGAGATACTTGATATCAATAGTACTAATGATATACCAGTCTATAGTATTAGTTAACATATTGTTATTAATAGCCTATGTTATCAAATTAGAGGTATATTATTTTCATCTCAATTTTTTTTGTTGTAAATTGTAAATTATCTAGATGAAATAAATTTTTAATACATAATAATGTAACTATACGATAATAATCAATTTATAATTGTTTATTTTTGAAATTTTAAAAAATAATTTTATCCTAAAAATTTATATAGTTTTTAATATTATAATTCTACGGGTGTATAAATTTATATTTAATTTTGTTAAGTTATATATTAAATTATATATTATATCATTTAATTAGCATAATGTCAAAAAAAATTAAGTTATAAATATAAAATTTATACATTATTATTTACAGTTAAATTAATTTTTATATAAATATATAATGCTAGTGTTTTTAATAATAATAAACACTATTTTTATTAATATATCAAAATAAAATATAATAGTTAATCAAATTTTTTTAATGATTATATATATTTTTGTAATAATTAATGAGATATGTTATTAAATGTTTATGACGACTAAAAAAAATAATATAATTCATTATACATTATAATTGCACTAACATTTAGAAATCATAGTATATTATAGATAACTTATAAAATAAAAATAAAAAACTCATATTTCATAACATTTATTTCAAATCATAAATATTAATCAATGATTTATCTTATTTTTTATTTATTGAAAAGTTTTATGAAATCATTTATTAGGTATCATAAGTACACATTATTAAGTAGTAATAAAATATTATTTAATAATAATAATAATAATAATATGCCTAACAATTAGTCACATTTGTAATTATATACTTAAAATTATCAATAAATATCATATACAGTATATATATATATTTATAAAAACTTATAATTGTTTTTTTCAAACTAATTAATTAATAACATAATGATTAAGTTTTGCACAGTTTGTGGATCTAAAACAACAGTTGGTAAGTGTTTTGTGTGTTATTTTATGTTATTATATTTATACAGTAATTTTTATCAAAAATCGCTGATAATTTTTATAAAACAATTTCACAACAAACAAACAAAAATCACTTTTTTTAGGCTTCAATTTTGGTGTCCAAACGTGTCAATCATGTAAACAATTTTTTCGGCGAAATGCATTCAAAATTAAGGTATAATATTCAAAAAATACTCTTATAATTATAAAAATTATATATAATATTATTATTTTTTTAAAAAAATTTTAGTAACTAATGTATAAAATTAATATACTATAGGAGTTACGGTGTCGGGGTTATGGCAATTGTAATATAAGTGTTGATAATACTAGAAAGTCCTGTCCAAAGTGTCGCCTAATTAAATGCTATGCCTTGGGTATGGAAAAAGTTAGAAAACATTTTTAATTTTCAGATTATTTTATTAAATTTTATTTATTTTATAATAAACCAAACAAACAAAAAACATATAAAAATTTATCATTTGTTACAGCAATGGATATTCAATGCCAACGAAAAACAATGGCAAAGAGTGTCCATCAATGAGATGGCGGTCATCACTAGCGAATCAAATGAATCGCAAATTAATGAATTTAAAACTGAAGATAAATTAGCTGTTGATGTTGTTGTAGATGTCAATGAAAATAGTTGTCAAACTACTAGTGATGATGACTACAACTACGACAACAACTCGCAACTATCATCAGTGGTGCGGCCGATGACAGTGACAACGGTTCCCAAAGAGATCAGTTATGGCAGCGATTGTCTACAGGATGTCGAGCGACAACTATTTGACGAATTGTTTGCCGCGACAACACCTACTCATCAACCGAGTAGTTCATTGCGAGACCAACCGGTGATTGTGTTGGACATGACCTGTCAGGAGGTGTACTATTTTTCGGCCAACTATTTTGACAATTTTATGACCTCCTTAATCAAGTCGATGATCAAATTGACAGCATTTAATCGGCTGGCAAATGATGATCAGATTGTACTACTAAAGCACAGTTGCTTTCACATACATATGCTGTTATCGGTACACTATTTTGACTATCCGACACTGGGCTGGCGGGCAAAAACGGTAGGTGCTATTTATTGTATATATATGCTACTAATTTTTTTTATTGGGTTACATAATTTAATTACTGTATAATATACAGTGTATATATACATATGTGTATAGATTATATATATATATATTATTTAAAACTATAGTAAAATTAATTTATTTTTTAATTTTATGTATTGTCATCTAAACTATAAAAGCAATATAATTTGATAGTCATATCATTGCAATCATTGATTGGCCACGAAATTGCAAACTATTTCAAACAATATATGCAATTATTATATAATAATTTGGATTTTGATCTAAATATTATTTATTTGGTAAATAAAATGAAATTAATTTTGTTTTATATTATATTTTTTTTACTTTTTATATTTAAAAAAAACATTTTATTTATTTGTTTTATAGTTATTACCAATCATTATATTTAATTATCATCGACCAAACCTTATTGACAAACAATTGATTAAGTATATAATTTATATCAATATATATATATATATATATATACTGTATATTATTATTAAAATATTTAATTTTTCTATTCAGATCCAACTATCAATTATATATGCATTTATTGAAACGATATATTTGTTTGAAATACAAATCGCCGATTGAAGCAAAATTGAAATTTTTGTATGTCTTAAACATTATGACAATCATACAAACCTCACAATCATATCATGTCATGAATTATAGACAATTAGATTCAAAATATATACCAATTATTTTAAAAGAAATGCTTGATATGCCTTATGAATGAATGAATCAAAATTATAATAAATAAAAATAATAATAACATAAATAATAAATATTAAAATACAGTTTTAATCATCACATTTCATAATAATAATAATTTGATTATAAATAAATACAATATTTTTTTATATATATTAAATATTAGTTTAAACTATAATAACTATAATATAAAATTAAAACGAAAGTATAGTATTTTTTTATAATATTCAAAGCAGTTTTCGATGCAAATGTAAATAAATATAATTTTTTTTAAAAATATGAAACATTAGTTAAACTATTAAAATAATATAAAATTATAAACCAATGAAATATATAAAAAAAATTTTTTTATAATACTAGTGTCCTTAACAATAAACATGATTAAATTATATTAATATTACAGTATAATTACTAGTTTTGTTATATAAGTGAATGTTAAGTATAGCCCACATATAAACTCAGGAGCACTGAAATTGAGACTTTTTTTTAAAAAAAAAAGTTTAATTTCTCATATTATTTTTTATATGTTATATTTACCAAATATTACGTTCAACAAATAGAGTAAATAAAATCATTTAAAATGATATATATATATAACTCGATATATAAAAATGTAAACAAACATCAAAGATAGGTCCTCAAGTGATCAGATAAACTATTTATCGGTCACTAAAGAAATCCTGTATCACCAAATGGTACCCAAACCTAACCCCAGAACAAAAAGCTAATCGGGTTCAATGGTGTCGACAAAACCGAAACAAGTATTTGTCACGGGTCGCTTTCACTGATGAGAGTAGCTTCCAAGTCTACCGAAAAAAATGAAATGGGGGAGAACCCGACCTTCAAAACCAACCTCAAAACATGGACCATCAATAATGGTTTGGGGAAGTATCTGCGTGAGAGGGATGACGACATTATTAATCATAAGAGGACATCTCAGCGGTGAGGGATACCAGGATGTCCTCCATGAGCACATTGGCTCTATATGGTGGTTTTCTAAAAAAGGGTTTGTCCTCCAGCAGGCCAGGAAGACCAAAAAATGGCCAAAGAAACGGGTATGATGTCCAACCCTGGCTAGCCAACTCACCAGACCTCAATACAAATGAAAATCTCTGGAGATTAATTAGGAATGAGTTAGAAAGAAGAACTGACCGCTCCATCAACAACTGAAAGAGATAATTAAAGATATTTAGGATAATGAAGTCCAGAAATACCTGGTCTCTAACAGTTTGCCGAACCGCATTGAAGCGTGTAAGAGACAAAATTAATTATTAATTCTTTTAATTTTTATTGATAATATATTATTTAACCATTATTATATATTTATATATTTAATTTGAGTATATACTGCCTAGCATTTCAGCTTATATATATATATAAGACCAAACTCTAGGGATCTTTCATTTACTGAGACTAAAAGTAGTATTTTTGAATGAACATTGAGACTGAGGTTGAGTTTAAATGCTGAGTTTCTGAATTAACTTATTTTTAAAAACTCATCAAATTTAAAATTCAAGTTTGATTTTGGGTTACTCTTCGAGCCCGTTGTTATCGGGGCCATAGACTGCAAAAATGTACGAGTCTTGTAGTCCGGTGTGACCTATTAGAGATTCCTATCGGAACTTAAGGGTTTAATCTAGATAAATATTCAAGCGGTCTTAAAACGAGAATGGTCAACTCATTAACTACTATCACCTCTTGTTTCGTTCACAATTACCCTTTAATCGAAGTGGGTGAAGCGGATGAAAAGGTAACAGGATAAAGTGGCCAAGTTTTCGCTCAAGAATTTTTTTTTAATTTTATAAATTAATTTAAATAAATATTTATTATTATCATCGACATCTTTATATTCGTCTTTGATGGTGAAAAATGTCGCAGATGTGAGCCCTAACTTTACCTCACATTTTGTGCGCCAATATGCCGTTTCCAAAGGGAATTTCTCTTTTTAATCTAAACATTAAATTATTATAATAGTACATTATGTATTCCAATATTATATTGTACTAAAAATATATTATTAAAATTTGAATGATTGAGAGCAAAAGTCGTATCGGGCGCACGGCCGGTTCAGACCGGTGGCCAGTTTGTCAACAGTCGACATCACACGGCTTGAATGGCGTAGTTGCGCAATGTGTTTGCCGGCCATCGATCAGTCGATAGCCTAACGTAGAGAGAGACGTGTATTTGAATTAATAAATAAAACGATTATTTTCCGTAAAACACGTTTTCATTTTTACTTACGTTTTCTCCCGATACCCGATTGTCCCGCCGATTCTATCCACTGGACAACGACTCAAACTAGGGGAAGGAACAGAAAGTAGTCAGTATTATACAATAATATATTTTTAACAATACTATCATTTTAAATAAACATTTATTTTAGAAGACAAAATGAATAATATTTTATTATTTAAATGAATAATATGAATTATTGTACTATTATTTTATGCTATTGTTTAATAATATACCAATTATAATATAGGGCGGTTTATCACTTACTACTTGTGATAATCAAATAACAATTACTATAAAATTGATTAATTTGAGATTGTAAGTGATAAAAAATGTGAGATGAGTAAAATGGTCGCCACGCAATTAAATGACGAATCAGGCCTTCAAAATTAACACCAACTCCATATCTATTGGAATCGCCCTTATTTCGCGCTCAATGTTTTGTTTGAGTTGATCAATGGTTTCTGGTTTAGAAACATAAAACCTATCTTGACATTTTTGACATCAAATTCATGCCAATCGATACGGGCTGTAATTGAATTAGCGAAGTCCAAACGTTGAGTAAAATTCACTTCACGTAAATGTTGTGTAATTTGAATTTTATAATGAAAGAGATTCAAATGATCTTTCATTATTTTTTGCAGACTTGATCTCGACATTCCTAGCACTTGTGCTCCACGTCTTTGTGATAATGTCGGCACTTTTTCTTATAAGTCCTTTACGCGTTCTATGTTCTCTGGAGTGACCAGTTAACAGATGATGTTTAGGTCTTGTTGTCGACTAACTACCAGTTCTTTTAAACTTATCGATGTCTTTAAATAATAATTAAATAACAAATTTTTTATTTTTTATAGAAAATTTTTTTAGTGATTTTTTAAAACAATATTTGACTCACTTTTTGACATCTTTGTGTGACAGGTGTGTGTTAAATGTTTCAGCTGTAAAAACTTCGGCTTTATATCCTTTAACCGTGTCTTCATAACCACAGCCGCTACTATAGTAAAGTCGGACAATCGTAACTTTGTTGAGTTGTGTATGTGATGCGTGACGACGCAATTTTAAAACTGTTTTGATTTTCAAAACAATAACTAAAACTTTAACTACCCCTAATCCCATCTATGTAAAAATTAATTTACAAATATCTAGTTTTTAAATTAGCAGGATAATTTCAAAAGGACTAAGAAATAAACCGCACTGTATATACAATACAGTAATGTTGCGTTGCGTTTCTCTGCCAAGCGTTGTGTTTCTGTCCACTTGTGAATGAGATAGGCTTTTACGTGTTGCCGAAATTGGCCATCAATTGGAAAATTCTGGCCATTTTCATATAAAAAATGCCGAACGATAGCCACCACCCATTGTAGTCAACCGAATAAGTTGTCTTCGTTGACGCCATTGTTTGTTTTTATTATCACAATTAAAATCAATAATAAACAAAATCTTATACACAAATAACGTAAACTAAAAATATATTATGTCAAGTTATGCAACAAAAGCCTGTATATATATAATTATATTTTAGATAATTTTTGTGTAAAAAATCTAAATGTTTTTGATATATTGTATTAATAAACAAATTACTGTAGTGTTAGGGTTGGCCTAAAAAATAGTCTGAAATTATGTATTATATTGTAATATATATATTATAAATTTAGTTAATCATATTTTTTTCAATATTGATTACATTTTTTGTAATAATTAGTTAATAGAGATAATGTTATTAAATGTTAACTACGATTAAAAAGATAATATATATATATATAATTCATATAACATATAGAGTACAGCATATAATTGCACAAACATTTAGTAATCATAGTAACAGATAATATATTTATTTTTTTAATAAAAATATTGTTTTATGATATTTTTAATTAAATGGTTTTTTACCAGTGATTTATCTATTAATTTATAAATATAAGTACATATTATATACTGTATTATTAGAATAGTAATCAAATATAATTAATTAAATAATAATAATAATATGACTACTAATTATTAACATTTTTAATTATAATTAAAATTTTACAATAAATATATACACACACAAACACAGTATATTTTAATTAAAAACTTTTATGTAAATGTTTTTATTTAAAAAAACTAATTAATAACATAATGATTAAGTTTTGCACTGTTTGTGGATCTAAAACAACAATTGGTAAGTGTTTAGGTTGTAATGTGTTTGTAATTGATTTTAATTTTTATAAAATCACCGATAATTTTATAAAAATTATAAACTAATAAAAACAAAAACAAAATCCTTTTTTAGGCTTCAATTTTGGTGTCCAAACGTGTCAATCGTGTAAACAATTTTTCAGGCGAAATGCATTCAAAATTAAGGTATACTATAATATTAAAATATTTTTTAATATCAAAATCTTTTTAAAATAATATTATAAAAAGTTTTTAAAAGTTTAATAACTAATGTATAAAATTAATATACTATAGGAGTTACGGTGTCGGGGTTATGGCAATTGTAATATAACTATTGATAATAGAAAGTCCTGTCCAAAGTGTCGCCTAATTAAATGCTATGCCTTGGGTATGGAAAAAGTTAGAAAATACTTTATTTTAAATTTATATATTTAATTAAATTTTATTTTGTAATAAAACAAACAAAAACATATAATAATTTATCATTTGTTACAGCAATGGATATTTAATGCCAACGAAAAACAATGGCAAAGAGTGACCATCAATGAGATGGCAAACATCACTAACGAATCAAATGAATCGCAAATTAATGAATTTAAAACTGAAGATAAATTAGCTGTTGATGTTGTCGTTGTTGTAGATGTAAATGAAAACAGTTGTCAAACTACTAGCGATGATGACAACGACGAGGACGACAACAACTCGCAACTATCATCAGTGGTGCGACCGATAACAGTGACACCGATTCCCAAAGAGATCAGTTATGGCAGCGATTGTCTACAGGATGTCGAGCGACAACTATTCGATGAATTGTTTACAGCGGCCACACCTACCGAAAAAGGTCCACTGCGTGACCATCCGGAGCTTGTATTGGACATGACCAGTCAGGAGTTGTACCATTTTTCGGCCAATTATTTTGACCATTTTATGACACTGTTTACCAAATCGATGACCAAATTGACAGCATTTAATCGGCTAACTAGCGATGACCAGATTGCTTTGATAAAGCACAGTTGCTTTCACATACAGGTGCTATTATCAGTATTTAATTTTGACTATCCGACACTGTGCTGGCGGGCAAAAACGGTAGGTGCTATATATCAGTATATATATATATACCGTATGATAAGTTTAAATTATTTAGTTTTAATGTATAATATAATATTGTATATACAATATAATCATATTATGATATAAAAAATAATTTATTTTTTTATTTAAATCATTAATAAATAATTTATTTTATTTTTATTTTTTTTAATTGTCTTCTAAACTTTAAAAAGAAATATAATTTGATAATCATTTCATTGAAATCATTGATTGGACTCGAGATCGATGTCTACACAAACTATGAAAACTATTTTCATTGTTTGTACACTGATTTGGATTCTGATATTAATATCATTTATTTGGTAAATAAAAAATAAAAATAAATAAATTTATATTATTAAAAATTTTTAGATTAACTTATAATAGCTAACAGTACTAATAAACTAACATTTATTTATTTATTTTTTTATTAGTTATTACCCATCATTATATTTAATTATCATCAATCAAACCTTATTGACAAACAATTGATCAAGTATAAATATTGAATATAATTACTTAATTAATTACTATAATAATATTATTGAAAATAATAATTAATTTTTCTATCCAGATCCAATTATCAATTATATATGCATTTATTGAGACGATATATTTGTTTGAAATACAAATCGCCGATTGAAGCAAATATAAAATTAATGAATGCCTTAAACATTATGTCAATCATTCAGACAACTCAATCATATCATGTCATGAATTATAGACAATTAGATTCACAATTTTTTCCAATTATTTTAAAAGAAATGCTTGATATGCCTTATGATGGATGAATCAAATTATAATAAATAATAATAAATATAATAATAATAATAAATATTAAAAAATACAGTTTTAATCATCACAGTTCATAATAATAGTACGGTAATAATAATTTGATTATAAATAAATACAATATTTTTTTATATTAAATATTAGTTTAAACTATAATATAAAATTAAAACAAAAGTAAAGTATTTTTATAATAATATTTAAAGCAGTTTTCGATGCAATCCTTTTAACTGTTCATAAGTAACCTCAAGCGATACCACCGCTGACTTTGTCGACGGAACCGATAGTATAGCCGCCAGTTTGGCTGTCCGTTCATTAAAACACTACAGTTTTTTTTTTATATCAAACAGTGAGGGTTAATATATATGTAAATTTCAAAATTAATACAACAAAAAACAGACAAACCTTTGATATATGCGGCGCTGGAAATGATGTGAAATGAGCGCCCGTTTGGTATCCGTCACCAAAGGTCTGTACAAAATCATTGATATCGCGCTCCAGTTTGTCGTATCTGGAAATCAAATCAAGTCGTTTGAGTTCCTGTTCTCTACGTTGTTTAGGCAGAGGTCGTTTGAAATCCCAGACCGAATTGGTAATCATTGACAATCGGATGTCTGATTGCAATTGATTTACTTGTTTTGTCAGCTGAATCAGGCGTTCCTGTTTGGGATCAATATCTTGTTCCCGTCCCTGAGCCCTCAACAGCCACAATGGTTTGCAATTGTCGTACGATTTAGTGGCCAATGGCCTAAGTTTTACATCACGTTCGGCAATCTTGATCTGCAATGAATAGTTATCGTCCATCACTTTCTTGAGTGCCGTTCGCAGGTCACGAATCTGTGTGATAAGTACCGATTCGTTAGTACTGGTCTTCGATGTCATAATTTTTCCGATTAGATCCGATTTCGAGTAGTCTTTCAATTTCTCTTTCATTATCCTTTGATTTGAATACAAATCGTTGATCTCGTGGTTATATTTATTCAATGTTCTCTCCATTTCGATCTCTTTATCTTTGAACTCTTTGTTCTTCAGATCCAATTCGTTCTGCAATCGAACAACCCGTTCGTCGGCCTCTTTGGTCGCATTCGACAATTTCTTTTCGGCCAAATCGCGGCGTATCTGCATTTCGCTTAGCTCTTCCATCTTGAGTTTCAGAGCTCTCTTCAGTTCGTTGGTCTCCGATTCGCGCGACTCCATCCTCGACTTCAATCCGTCAATCTCTTCTGTCTGCGTCTTCCAGATGTGTGCCCTTTCATCGATGGGATTCGCTTTGTCTCGATTCGTGTCCAATGATTTGGTTTCGTCGTAATCACCTTTAAATAATAATAATAACCATAAGTATTAGGATTTGGATTATCTCTTTAGATAATCATTTGGATACCCTGTTGTAAGGCTGTTGAAAATTGGCAGCAAATAGTCATAACTGATTGAAGCGAATCGTTGATAAACTTCAATCCGCCGACCTCTTTGGCCAACTCGTCCAGATGTTTGCCATCGCACGGATCATTTGTCTGCATTACCTTAACTCTGACAACTTTCAGCGCCTGAATCAGTCGACCCATTAGTGACATACAATCGCTGATCTCATTCTCAATTGATTCGTCAAGTGTTAGCGGTGTTTCCAATTTGAGTCTTCGAGTAATTTTCTTGTAGAACTGATCGATGTCTTCAATATGAGTCGACAGTGTCTTTAATAAAGTTTCGCATCCGTCACCACAGATCGCCGAAATAATTGTCAAATCAAGATGAATGGCATCCGAAGCACTCTTAATGATAGTAATGAAATCGTTGACCAGTTTGTTGTGATCGACGACCCGTTTATCAGCCAAATGAATGCTATAAACTGATTGAAAGTACTGTAGAGTCTTCTCCAGTGGTTCTACGGCTTGTGTCTCATCTAATTTGTCTTCTTTGAGTAGATCCATAAAATGGTCGATAGTTTTCTCGTGAAATCTGAGTTCGGGAAACAGTCCGCCAATATGTAAGAATAGTTCACAATCGCAACAGTGAAGCGATTCAATAAATTTGGTCAAAACTGATTGAATGGACAACAAGTTATACAGAAGTTGTTTAATGAAAACCTGTTGTCTGAGACTGTCGTGCGATTCGACAATCGTTTGTTTGGTAATCTCTTGGACGGCCAGCGACTGATACTTTTCGATCATTTGGCGTTCAATTATCTCACATTTGCGTACAATTCGCGGCAAAAACAGCAACACTTGTATGGACTCGTGATCGCCGCCGCGCGAAAAGAAAACTTCCGGTAAAAACTTTGACAAAAAGCCAATATGTTTCTGGCACTGGTCGACCTCCAGGCGCCTTAACTCCATATCTATGGCCCGAGTAAAGGCCTTTCGATCGGATATAACCCGATGGAACTCAAAATTTTCGACCTTTTGGCTGATCTGTTGGGTTTGCGCTGAATCCGACTTTGCGGCCAACTCTTGATTCTCTTGACGCAATTGGGTAACCAAATCGCGAAACTTCTTAATCGTCGACTCGTAGTCGGCTAACGTTTCCTGTAGTATAGAGTACTCATTCTTGATAATATTGATCTTCGATTGGGACATATCTAACTCTTCTCTCAACTCCATCACCTGTTCCTCTTTGGCCTCAATCAGCTGATTGTTAAGATCTCTGATGTTTTCTTCGTCGTCAAGCGCCTCTTGCATTTCGTTCAGTTTGTCTTCGAGTTTCAGATTAGTTTCGGTCAACTTTTCCACCATTTCTTGAGAGCCTAAAGCGCTGTCGATTTGTTCCTACGATAAGACAAAAAATATAAATCACAAAATATTACAGTAATTTCAACTAAAAAAAAATTGTACCTTAAGATCGACAATCTGTTCCTCATATTGTTGTACATCTTGTGTCAACTGGTCGTTCAATTTCTGCAATTCTGTACACTCTGTCTGACATTTATCCAAATCTTTTTGTTGTGTCTGCAATTCACTCTTGTCTTGAGCCGATATATCGCGTAACTTCAGCAGCGCTTCCTTCAGCCGTTCGTTTTGTTGTTCCAATTGTTTTGTCTGATAGCTCGAGACGGCTCCGTCGGTACCCTTTTCTTCGATCTCACTCTTAATGATTTCCAGATCGAGTGTCACCTCTTCCAGACGTTCTTTTGTCTGTTCCAATTCGCTCTGCAACTGTTCCGACTTGTTTTCGGCCATCTCTTTATCGATGACAGCAATCTCGGCCGTCTCGACCAAGTCTTTCATTTCGTCCGCGTGTCTCAACTGCTCTTCGCGCGCCTCTTTGGCCTCCTTTTCGGCGGCCGACTTGGCTTTTGTCATTTCGGCAATCTTTTCGCTCATCTGTCGCTTGTTTTCCTGAAGCTGTTCGCACTGAAGCCTCAGCTTCTCGTAGTCTCTGAGCTTTTCCTTGTCCTGAGCCCGACGGGCGAGTAGTGTATCGTATTTTGTTTGCAAATCGTTTAGCTTATCTTTGAGTGCCTCAATGGACTCACGAACATGGGCTGAGACATCGGCAGATAAGGAACCGCTAACCTGAGCACTGGTAACATTGTCGGGCCGTTTATGTACCAAATGTTGGTCATTGCTTTCGGTAATTTTGGCGCTAATCTTACTCTTGAAATCGTCGATCATATGCTTCACGTCTTTGCCCTCCTTTTCGGGCGTTGTTTTCGCTGACTCGGCGGCGGCCATAGTAACTGATGCGCTCATCGATCGGTCCATCGATTGCGAGGCCAGCGACAGCTGACTGGTCGACGGTGTCATAGTCTTGGGTGTGGTCGCCGGCGTAGACCTATTGGAGCCGGGAATACGGGAATCGTGTATCGGTCGCAAACAGTTGGCCCGTACAAAGATGCCGTGACCGTCGCGACACTTGAAATATTCGACACCTTGAAAGGTGCCGTTATTTTTACCGACGGCATCGTCCAACACTACACCGCACCAGTCGGTCTCGTTTGGCTTGACGTGAAACCCGGCCGGACCGTAGGCCAGTCGGCCCAACACACGTTTGCCGCCCGTCAAGTACTCGACTCGTTGGCCGACCTCGAGTCGGGCCACATGTTGTTGTTGTTGTCTAGACGTCATTATCGGGTCTATCGATTGGTCAAACAATTGAGTTGTGTTTTCATTGATAACACAAATAAAAACTAAACTATTTTTTGTTTGTTTACAAACAAATCATACATTCATTCAATTAATCAATCAATGAATAAATAACTCATTGATTGATTGACTATACAGTAGTAGTAGTATATGTGTTATGCAATCAATGTTGTTGTTGTTATTGTATGTGTGATTTGATTGGTATTTATGATTATATTATTTGGCGCTATATTTGAATAAAAATTTCATTTTTTTTGTTTTTAACCTCAAGTATGTAAATATACTGACAGTTATTGTTATACATATATTAGTAGTTATTATATAAAACAAAATTATTTTTTAAAAATATTTATTAAAACTAAAATTATTAAAATATAATTCTTTGTTGATTTCTCTTTATAATTAAATATAAAAAAATTATTTTATATCAATTAAATTTATCTAGAATTTTAATTTTACAGTTTGTATTTAAAATTTTTTATTTTATTAATTAATTTTTTTTAGATAAAAAAAACACTGTAATTAACAGTAGAAACTATTTTAATTAATTGATTTTAGAAATTATATATATATATGAATTACTTAATAAATCAATAATTATAAACTAGTTTTAGTTTATAAAAACTTATAATTTTTTTTATTTATTTGTTATTTGCATATTACGGTACATTTTAATAAAATATATATATTATCATAATATATGAAGAAAAAAAATTTTAGGAAAAAAAATCCCAATTAAAATAATTGTATCACAATTTATATAAATCAATAATATAAACATAATTATATATACTGCATATATTAAACATATATATTAAATATAAATTTTTAGATATAATCATTAATATTGTTAATAATAAACGCAACTTTTATTTTTGATTATTAGTTAACTATTAATTAATTAATTAAATTAATTAATCGCTTTTCGGTTGAATATCATTCTTCTCGGGCTCTAAACAGATGGCAATCGTTTGTTTGACCAAATCGTGTAAATCCGTCTCTATTTGTGTCCAATTTCTGTCCGGAAAAAATCGGATAATCGGTTAAAAAATATTTTCGTTTTTTTGAGGGGAGAGAGAGAGGTATAACCAATTGTTAATCACAAATATAATTTAAATATTAAAAAAATAAATACTTGTTTTCTGGCGGTGCTATAGCTTCCGAGTAGTACTTGATTTTCGGTTCGGTACCACTCGTCCGGATGGTCAGTACAAAGCCGTTGCTAAAGTAAAATGTCAACATATATGACGAAGAACTGGTGGGTAATATCTGAATTGTTTATCGAAAGAGAGAACAGGTATTAGAAATTATTAAGATTAGGAAATAATTATCGATAAATAACATACGGGTTTCTTATCGGTGGTCGCAGAATCGTAGCCGCGATTCAGGTCACGAACCCGGACAACATCGTAGCCGCCAATTCGTTTGGGATACTAAATCAAAAAAGTGATTTAATTTAAAAACAGTGATGAGTTGTTTTAAGTAATTTAAGCATTTTGTTATCCCAGTGCCTCCCAGTTCCCAGCAGTAGTGCTTACCGTTCCCGGAGTTCCGTCAAAAGTGGCCAATCGGTCGAAAATTTGTTTAATCACTTTCTGGTCGTAGCAAATGTAGTACGAATTGAGACTATAGTGATAGCCGTATGTATTGTATATTGTGGTCAAATGATCGGCTAAATTGCATTGTCGGTGTCCGTCCAGATAGACGGCTAATCCTAGTATATCTGCGGCCGCACTGATACCGTCCTTATCGAGGACAGTGGTTCCCACCATAAAACCGATGGCCTCTTCGTAGGCAAACAACACTGTTTTGCCTAATTTTTCCAATTCATGCCCTTTATTGGCCATCCATTTAAATCCTGTCAACGTTTCCAACCAATTAAAACCGTCAACTTTAGCCATCGATTCCAATATCTTTGAGCTGACCGTCGATGAGATCATATAGACGTCTTTAGTAACCGGTTTCGACGCGTCTTTTCGTGAACTGTGTTTAAACCATTGCCACCAACCGAACAATGCGCCCAATTCGTTGCCCGTAAATATACGCCACTTTGACTCCCGCGATTGGTATTCGGCAACAGCGCACCGGTCGCTATCGGGATCGTTGGCTATGATTAGCGTTGACTTAGTTGTGGCGGCCGTCTTGAATGACTCATCCTATTAATTGATTTGATGTAAAATTTTTTTTGATTTACTAAAAAACCATTTTTTTACCAAAACTCCTTTGCCTTCCTCGGGATTCGGGAAAACAACGGTCGAAAATTCGGGATCCGGTTTCATTTGACTCTCGACGGGAAAATAGTTTTTCAGTCCACACACCCGAAAAGCTTCGGTTAGATAGCGGTGTCCGACGCCGTGTATCGGTGTATACACTATCCGTAAGTTGGACTCTTGGATGGCCTTCTTGTCGTAGACGTGCGACTCGAGTGTTGTGAAATAGTTTTTCCAAACTATGTCTAACGGATCCATACATTTGTTATCATGTCTCGGGTCATTCACCCAAACCCCTGTCCACGGCTCCAGATTTATTAATATATGTTTCTGTATGTTCTTGTCGTGCGGTGACGTAATTTGGGCGCCGTTTGAAAAGTACACTTTGTATCCGTTGTCTTGTTTGGGATTATGAGATGCCGTTACCATTAGTCCTGTTTTAAATCGACAATAATAATAGTCAGTCAACTATCTATCAATTGTATTTTGATTGGTCAGCTACTGACCAGCGGCAGCCGATAACAGTCGGATAGCATAGGCCACAAACGGTGTCGGAACTAATGTCGAAAACAGATGGACTTTGATTCCGGCCGTCAGAAAAGTGTTGGCCGACAATCGTGCAAATCGTTCTGAATTGTGTCGGCCGTCGTACCCGATAACGACACCACCGTTTTTGGCGGCTATTTCGTCCAATTCCAGCAAATATTTGGCCAATCCTTGCGACGTCTGTATGACAACCAGGTCGTTCATAGCGGCATAACCGGCACCCATACGACCCCTGAGACCGGCCGTACCGAAGTCTAGCCGATTGAGCAATAGTTTTGACAATTTGTCCGTTTGTTTGCCGTCGACCAGTCCTCTGATCTCATTCAATGTTTCCGTATTCTTCGGTAAATTAATTGATATATAAATATATATGTTTTAGTCATTATTGTATAAAAAATTAAATTAAAAACTTTTCTTAATTTCTATTTTTGTTATAATATTTAATTTTATTGGTAAATAATTATCCAATTTATTAAAAAAAACATATTATATCTATTATTAATATCATAATTAAATTAATTTATAATACTAGTGCTTATCAACACATTTATGATTCTGGTATTAGTTAGTAGTAGTAGTAATAAAGTATATAAAAATTTTTATTAGTCTTTCACTAAACCAATAAAATATTTTTTATATACATTTAATGAAAGTTAGCGCTTAAATAAATATTGTATTATAGAGTTTTGATATACAATTTTTATTATCTTAGATAATATAAAACTTAAATATTTATTTAAAAAAAATAATCATTTAGTATAACATTGAATTTTTTTTTAATAAAATAGCTATCTATTCGACGACTATCAATATATTTTGTCAACAAATTAGTTAATAATTTATATATATTTTTTAAATTATAATGAATAATAATTTAATAGATTTTTTAAAAAAAAAATAATTTAGAAAATATAAATAAAAAATATTCAAATTATTTTAATGAATAATCAAATTTATTGAAAAAATAAACTAGTATATTGTAATATTATCTTGCTGAGTCACATTAATAAATAAAATAATATATATATATATATATACATAATTTATATGGTTGATTTATTATAAAAAAAATTATATTAATTTATTTAAAATAAAAAAACATATTATACTTTATTATTTATTTTATTTACTTAATTTATAAATTAATAATTATCGGTAATTACTAAATAGATAATAATAATTATTATAATTAGTATTATTAACAACAAACAAAAAATAAATAAATAAAGTTTTATTTTTGTATTTTAATGATCACAAACCTGATCCCAATTAAGCCATTCGTCGATTTTAATCTTCAATTCTTCGTTCATATTCTTGATGTTTGACATTATATATACGGATATTACAGAATATTTTACAGAATAAACACTATTTAAAAAAAATTAATTTTTTTATGCAAATATCACCAAAAATATATATATATTCTATATATTTTAGTAAATAAAAGTGTCTATTGAAACAAAAATTAGAAAAATTTTTAGTTTAATTAGTTAGAGAAATATAACATTCAATTATTTTGTAATAAAAAAAAATTTGATACAATTGAAAAATGATACTAAAAAAATTTTTTGTTCAACTTTTTATACCAATCACATGTAGAGTACAGTATTATCACACGTAATAATAATAATAATCATATAATAAAAAGATATAAATATAATTATGTAATAAATATAATATTACTGAAACAAATAAAACAAGCAAAAAAATCAGAAAATAATTAATCACACGTTTATTAGTCTAATAAAAAATAATAATTATTATTATTATATAATAATTATTAAAAATTTTTCTACTAATAATAAAAAAAATTATTACTGTACTTAAAAAAAACTAAATGATAATATTATTATTATTATTAATACAATCAGTAATTATATAATCAGTGAAAATACTATTTATTTTTTCAAACACATTATTTAATGTTAAATACTGTATAAAAAAAATAAAATAAAATAATAATACATTTAGATTTTCAAGTGTCAATTGAATTAGTCATAAATTACGTCAATGAAAACATAAATAAATAAACAATTTGTTTTTAAAGCTATTATTGATATTATATTTTTAGTTTTTAGAAAAATAGACATAATATAGGGGAACATATAATAATTAAACGTTATTTATTTTTACTATAATTAACAAAAATAAATAAATAAAATCTAATGTCATATTGAATGAGAGTAACAAACATAACATAACATTAATAATAATAATATTAAATAACAAATAAAATAATTATAATTAAAATCATAAATAATTACTAAATATTTTTTGTTTGTTTATAAATATTATTGTTTTGTTTTTTGGATATTCAATACAAACAATCGTATAATAATAATAATATCAATGTGTTTGACATACAATTGAATTTATTGTATTAATTAATTAATTAATTAATTAATACTGTATTTTACATAAAGTTATTATAATTTAAACAATTAGTTAATAATAATATAAAAACATTTGTATTGTTAAACAGCTATTATTGTTAGTGTGTGTGTGTGTGTGTCGTCCCGTAATTTGTAGGCCACGACCGCCGCATTAACCGCCAGAAAATAAATAAATCAAACAATGGCCACCACCGCCGCCGCCGGTGCCAGCACTTCGGTGGCCGACCCGTTGGCTGTGGCCAAGCGAGCACTGGACGACTGTCTCGGCGATAACTTTAAGCTGTAATAAGTCTTAATAATTCAATAGTTTTTTTTGTTGACTAATAAATTGGTTTTTTTGTTATTGTCGTCGTCGTGGACACAGATATCTTCGGGCAATGAGACAATGGTTTACACACGAGTCGACCAAAGAAGAGTTCGACCAAGAAGTGACCAAATTTTTGACAAAAGATATGCTTAAGGCTCACAACAACTTTCTGTTGGCACTGTTCAACAAGTGCTGCCAATTGGCGCCGACCACCGATGACCATCAGATGCCGACCTCAACCGCTAGTACTGCTACTACTACTACTACTGCCAGCAGCAGCTGTAGTACCGATTCAGCCATCGATGTCAAAGTCAACGCCGCGGCCGCCGCCACCGCCTCATCTACCACTGCCGACATACCAGTACTATTGGTGCCCAAAACTGAACCAAAAAGTGTCACTTATAGTATGCGATGCGATTGAAGACGTTATTGAAGTGATAATTTTTTTTGGTAATAACTAATTGGTTTTGTTTTTTCAATTGAACAGCTGATCTGAAACCGAAACAACCGGTTGTGAAGTCGTTAAGTAAACGATTGAAAGAAAAGACAGCGTCGCTGAAGGAGAAGACATTGAAATTGAATTTTGCCAAAAAGTTTGCCGACACCTCCGTCGGCGACAACGGCTATCTGTCCGATGTCCGACTTTGGGACGACTGCCAGAAGTTATCGAAAGTCAGTTACTGTCAGCGCGAGTCCGTACTTCCCGATCATTTCATGTCACATCTGCGTGTGTTTGTCATCTGTTGGGAGACGGGCTTAGATGGCGTTCAGGACAATGCCGTTAAGTTGTGTAACGCAGCACTTCGGGTAAGTGTTTGGACAATCGGATCTGTTATTGACATGATTTACATTATCTACAGATTTTTAGTTGTATTAATGTTGTATCTAATGCTAAATTGTTGTTATAGGACTTTATCAAAGCCATACTTATGGAGATATTTGCCTCCCGTTCCTCATATCGATTGCGTGAAAATCGTTTCAAGTATAACATCGGCGGTCCACCCATTAATCCATATATCAAAAACTCTTATTCATTAATTCAAGACTCAGACTATCTGTCATCGACTCTCATTCATCCAGAAAGTGGTTAGTTTTGCTCTCTCTCTCTCTCTCTCTCTCTCTCTCTCTCTCTCTCTCTCTCTCTCTCTCTCTCTCTCTCTCTGTCTCTCTCTCTCTCTCTTTCACTCTCGAAGAGAGAGACTACTAGTGCTTATTTAGATAACAAATTTTAATATTATTGTCGAATTAATATTTCAGGTGAATCGGTAACAATAATGCCGTCGATCGATGACTCCACCAACAGAGCCATGAATTGGATGGCCTGTAGTGTACAACAGTCGCTGAAGAGACCACATCTGGTGGACGACACAATCAATTTGCGACATTTGTTGTATTGTTTGAAAGCCAACCGCAATCTAATACCGGTGCTCTCTGTTTCATGCAATGCCTACTATAGGACGGTTGCAAAATTAATTGAAGTAGAAAACAATTCATCCATTGACTAAATAAATTTAAAAAACTAATTATTTTCGTTTTTATTGATTAATTGATTGACTTAATTGTTTAATTTAGTTGCACATACAATATACTGTATCACTAAATGTAAATTATTACTGTATATTTTCCTATCCTATGTATAATACTGTAACTATTTATACAGTTATATTTAGCTAATTAATTGACAATTGTATAGATTTATTACATGCTAGAAGTTTTTAATTAAAACAAAAAAAATTATATCATCAGTAATAAAATTTAATTAAAAACTGTTAATTATTTGTGTTATTTTTTAAAAAAAAATAATAATCATATTTTAAATCATAATTTCTACTTATTATATACATAATTTCGACTATCTTAAACTGCAATGAGTTTTATTGCCCATAGTATCGCTAATTAGTTGATTATCGTAAATTTAATACCAATTATTAATTTTATAACAAATTCAATGATAATATTAAATTTTATTTATTTATTTTTTATTTATGTACTTCCGATATAATTATATAATTTTTACTTATAATATTAGCGATATTCAAAATTCAAGTATACAATATTCATTAATTTCTAGAGGTATATAATTAAAAATCAAAATCAAATAAAAAATTACATACATACAATCATAATAATTATAACGGTTATGTTTTAATTAAAATAATTTAATTAGATTTAATTAATTTATGTGTTTGAATGATATTTAGTAAAAAATGCATTACAATTTAATTACGGTAATAATAAATGTTTTGTATAGAGATGTCTAACATATTTTTTTTGCTATTATGTATGAAAAAAATGGTGATAATAATCAAATCACTTGTTTTATGTATCACTTTTCCATAGCTTAATAGTCTTATCGTTTTCAAGAGCGGCCGACGCTATAATGTTTTCGGTCGGATGACAGGCCGTACACAATACTACATCCGTATGTCCCGACAGCTTCTGGACAATCTCTTTCGTTTGCAGATTCCATATATAGACCAGATTGTCCTCAGAGCCCGAAATGATCCACTAAATTGTTTTCAATAATTAACAACAACAAAAATTAATACAAAAAAAAATTACAGCACTATTTAATATATTATTTAACATACCTTTCCTCCGGTAACCGAAAAATTGGCAAAAATACAATACTTTTCATTTTTATGGCTCGTATAGGTCTTTAGACACTAGTTTATACACACAAAAAAAATGATAATTCAATAAACATTTCAGTCCCCAAAAACTGCTATAACCTATACTTATTTAAAAAAAACATACCTTTCCCTTACTATAATCCCATAATTTCAGTGTATTATCCAGTGTTGCGGCCAAAATGTATTTACCATTAGGCGAGAACTTGACAAAAGAGACGGGAGGGTTGTCGTCGTCGATCAGTGTCTTCAGACATTGACCCGATGCCGTATCCCAAATACGACAGAGACCATCGTACGAACTGCTGGCCACAAGAGTACCGTCACGATTGAAGTGTACGGCAGATACCGGGTCCGAGTGGGCGGGCAGTGTCTTCAAGCATTTGCCGGTTTTTACGTCCCATATGCGGACCGATTCGTCAAACTTTATATAAATAAAATCAATTTTAATAAACTCTTTTTTTCTAATTATCTTCTTATTTGTCCATCACTTACAGATCCGGAGACAATGAGATTGGACTGCGGATTGAAATTACAGCAAAAGACATAATTTGAATGACCTTTCAGTGTCTTCAAGCCTTTGCCCTAAAGATAACAAACAAACAAACAAATCAATCATTAGATCCAATAGCCATAGTTGTGATATCAATTACATACCGTCGCGCACTCCCATATCTTCAATGTCTTGTCGTCGGAGGCCGAGACCAATAGCCGCGAATCCGAACTCCAGGATATGTCACTGATGCCCAGCTTATGGCCGCTAATGGTCTTCTCAAACTTGCCGTCATAGGCGCCCCATATTTTGATCAACTTATCGGCCGAACACGAGGCCAGCCATTCGCCGTTCGGCGAAAACTTTACCGACGATACGGCCTTTGTATGGCCGGCCAGTGTGTAGGTAAGCTTGTAGTTTGGCCGCACCTTATCGGCCGACGATGACGACGACTTGTGCGACGACGGCGGTGTCGACGATATCGACGATCGGTGGCCACCGCCCTGAGACTGTTTGTGGGACGACATGTCCATCATTTTTGTCTATCGGACAAAACAAAAAATCCCCGCAAAAAATCGGCAGACAATCGGCGGTGTCTATAGAGATAAACTGATTATAAAAATCCAGTTATCAATCAATTGATTGGATTTTTTGTTTGTTATTATTTGTATTTATTTTTCGGTTATTATTATTAATAATAATATCTATTGTGTTGTTATTACACACAAAACGTGTGTTTTTTTTGTGACTATTTGTTGATTGACTTAAACATACAGTGTTTTTAGATCCAAACTATTTCTGTTAACTATCACTATGTGTTTGTACATTTGCACATTTGGTACTTTATAGTACTATAAGAAACTAATTTAGTTAGTATATGATTTTTGTTGTATTAAAATGTTCAAAATATTCGCAACAAACATATATATAGCATATATRCCTAAATAAAAACATTCATTGACTTTCATTTGTCTCTTATTTATATTATTATTATTTGTTGTTTTCATTAATACTGTTATTATTTATTTTATATTATTATTATTTATTAGTTAAATATATTACATAATAATAATAAACAGTGCATTCAATCAATGGCCACATAAGTCAATGTATAGTTTATTTTAATTTTGCTTAAATTAATTTTGTTTTTTTTTATAAATTTATTAAAAATATAATTATAATTTATTTAGTTGCGTCGATACAACACAAAAATAAAATCATGTAAATTATATTATTATTATTTAAAATAACTTAAACTTTTTTGTTAAAACTGGTTAAAAAAAAATGTGCATGGCAATTTTTAAAATTAATTTTTAATTTTTTTTAATTTTTTTAGTTTTCTAACTCATCTATAGATCTGATTAAATGGACATGACAATTTTTTTTGGTAACTAGGTAAATTTTTTAATTATCATATACTGTATGTTATATATATAGATATTTTCTAAATGCCCCTGGTTATGTCCTAATTGACAATCAGTGCAGTTATTATTTTATATATATATATTTAATAAATACAATGTGTTTGTCTATGTGTATGTAAATTATACGATATATATATATAGTAATAATTTTTGTTATCAATTTTTTTTAAAAAAATAAAATTGTTGACATTGCTAATTTTTTTACAATTACAATACAAATAATTTATTTATTTTAAGTGAAATAAAATTTAATACTAAATAATAATAGATATTTTAATGATATTTTAATAATAGATGATAATATAAGTACAAATTGCAGGTAATGTACTAATATATAAATTTTTTTAAAATTATTGTAGATATTAATAATAAATGCACTTAATTACTAAATTAGTTAATTAAAGTGCATTTACTATAACTAACTATTATTACTATCATTAATATAGTATTTATGATATTAAATGACATTTTCTACTAATCACAAAAAAATGTATTTAATATTATTATTATTATTATAAAAGTTTTGGGTTTATAATAGTTTTTGAGTTTATCAATCATTAATGGGCACTAATGTGACGATAAATTGCAATAATAATTATAATTATAATAATAATCAAAGTTATTTTATTATTATTATTGATAAGCTATAGGGTGTTAAATGTTAATCAATGCAAACATATAAAAAAAATTTATTGATCCCATGATTAATCATAATTAACAATTACTTTATATTATAAATATATATATTGATACAGTATTTTATATTAGTGTTAATGATAGATACAATTAAATTTGAAAATTTACAATTAATTAATCTCTAGTATTTTTTATCAGCTAATCTATTGATATATTATTATTGCATGTCTTTTAGTTTAACTCAATTGTTTTATTTTTTTTATTGAAATATATTTTATTATTTATTTGATTTGATTGTTTTTTTTGTAAAAATCTGTGTGCGATATGTAATAATAACCTGAAATAACCTTTTTTTTGTTTGATCTCTAAAATATCATATAAAACACTTGTTTAGTGTGTGTGTGTTTGTTTGTGTGTGTGTGTGTGTGTGTGTGTGTGTGTGTGTGTGATGTGTGTGTGTGTATATGTATGATGTGTGTGTGTGTGTGTGTGTGTGTGTATATGTGTGTTTGTGTGTGTATGTGTGTGTGTGTGTGTATATGTGTGTGTGTGTATGTGTGTGTGTGTGTGTATGTATGTGTGTGTGTGTGTGTGTGTGTGTGTGTGTGTGTGTGTGTGTGTGTGTGTGTGTGTGTGTRTGTGTGTGTGTGTTGACTGTGAAAGTTTTGATTTGATTATTGAATTGCATTGAAAAATAAATATATATCATGAAAAACAAACAAACAAATATCATTTTTTTAACAACATATACATGTCTATTGATAGCATAGAAACACAAAAAACAAATGCAATAAATTTGTTATTTTTTAATGTAATTAAATCCTATTTTGATTTGATTTTTATTATTAGTTGAATAACAACATGTTATTTAGCAAAATCATAATGAATTAGCTCTATATATATATATATATTATAACTGTGTATATAATTGTGTAGACATTAATTAAACTTTCTCACTATATTAGATCATATGAATCATTATATATATTTTATTTATTTATACATTTAATTATTTATTTATTTTTTTATTAAGTTTTTTATTGAGATAAAAATTAGTTAATATATACATTAAACATATATTTATACTATTAGATAGTAAACAAATTTTGTGCGTTTTATTGTATATATTTGTGTGTGTGTGTGTGCATGTTTTAAAATAAAATTTAATTATAAAACTATCTAGTACAATTTATTATTACATAATCATTTATAAAAATAGGTGTCAATTGAAAACGATATAATATCAAATTGATTTTTTTATTAATAATTTTCATAATAGTTATATCCGACACAATTTATTTTTATTATTATAAATTAATTTGACATTTAAAAAAAACATTTTGCATATTCATGACACATTTGAATCATATATTTAGTATATGATATTGAATATTATTGATATAATTATTATTTTTTTAAAAAGTAGTGTTAATGTAAATTTTACAATTATTAGATAATAGTATAAATAAATTATGATTTCAATACACCCCTCAATTTGTTTTTATTAACAAATAGTTTTGTATTTTTTTTAAAGTTTGTCATCACTGTTGACATTAYATATTAACATATTGATGATAACATTTTATTATATTTTTTAATTGTAAAGTGCATTAACTAACATTCAATTTTTTTAAATATATAACTAACAATTCAACCAACAAAATCTAATTTATCAGAAAATTATTTTGTTTGAGTGTATTATTAAATTTTTCTAATATATATATATATCATATTATCAGTGTTTGTATAAGTGATTAATTAGGTGGTGATGACTAGAAACTATATAGTTTAATATAGTTTAACAAAAATTATAAGTGACAACAACAACAAATGTAATTATCATTTATAAGATCCGATACTACTGTGTATATACTATAATATTGTTTATTAGGACGTTTGCCAATCAATTAAATTAATTAAATTAAAATAATTTTATTGTATAGTATTTTTTGTTTGTTTGTTGTTGTGCTATAAAATATTAGTAAAGTATATAATAATTGCTAAAACTTATTGACACTTGATTTTTTAATATTAATAATTCACATATAATTAATAATAAATATTTTTTTTTGTATTTTGTTTGTTAAAAAAAAAATTATTTTGTTACCAAACAATTTTTATTCAACAATATTGATTGATTGATTGATTGATCTCAAAATAGATGATGAATATGAGTAACGGTATGAATCACGATATGTCCGCTACCGATATGCCTATGCATGATATGCCGACCACTGAAATGAATATGAATATGGATATGGATATGGGCATGTATTTCAAAATCGGCTACTATAGTCCCATATTGTTTAAGAAATGGATTGTCCACAATGATGGAGGTATTTTTAGTGATAATTTTATTTTTGTGGAAACTTTTAAATATTAAATATTTTTAAATTTTATTTTTTTTAAATCAATAAAAGAAATGTTCGGTTCGTGTTTGTTCTTCTTTGTGTTGGCCATTATCTACGAGATGCTCAAGTTTTACCGGGACCGGCATCTGCAAAGAGCCAGATCATCAGTGGTTACCATCAGTAGCATCAGCAGCAGCGAAGAAAACGGCGGTGCGTCCACCATAAGCGCCGGCAGTTCGGTTAGCGGCGGCGGTGGTGCTGGCGGTGCTTACGATCGACCGCTACACCACAACCACCAACACAACAGGGATTCAGTCCATCGGCCAACTATGCGGCTGTTATCGGCGGCCCATATGTGGCAAACATTGTTACATATGATTCAGATATTTATCTCTTATATACTAATGTTGGCCTTTATGTACTTCAATGCTTGGTTATGTTTGGCCATCATATTGGGCTCCGGTGTCGGCTATTTTGCAATCGGCACCCGTAAAAACAATCCCTACTCGACGTTTGACGACGACCACTGTCACTAGGTTGTTGACCACTACTCGCGGATGTGATAACCGCCGGGAGTGTGATTCGGCAATTATTTATATATAAATATATATATATATATATAACTATGTTTTTATATATATAATGTAGACTATATAAACAAATATATATATATATATAAATTATATGATATATAAAACTATGTTTTCTAATAATTATTTGTTACAAATTATTTTTGTTAATGAAATTACATATCATTTTAATAGTCAAACTTCGAATTAAATTGATTGTAATTATAATTATTGAATTAAATATATTATTATTATTATTATTACCGGTAATGTTGTTTTATTATGGATAAAATGATAAATATATTTATATATTGATATATATATATGAAAAAATAAATTTTTTCTTAATATTTATGCTTATGATTTTATGATTTTATTAGATAATTTTGTTATAGATTTTAATTATGTTTAAATTTAAAGATTTTTTTATTTAGATTTATTTATTTTACTATAATAGGATTTTACGTTTAGTCATGATTATTTAATTTTTGATAATAGTTTTTTATGTTATTTATTTTTTGCAATTGTAATGATAAATAAATTAATGTTACGGTAATTAAAATCCAATATTATTTTCATGACTTATATTTATTAATTATTGCTTACAATGATAGACACTAACTATGAGATTATCTTTATTATTATTATTATTAAATGTTGAATATTTTGAACAAATTATTTATAAATTATGAATTTAATTATATTTATGATTAGTCATTAAATATATATACAATTATGGTTAGTCATTAAAAATATACAGTATATATCAAAAATTTTAATATATGCTAAATTTTATATTTTGAATATTATATTACATTTTCATTTCAATTACATAATTTAATATTGAATATTTTAATTTATATATTTATATACCTTTATATATAAATTAAATAAAGTATTTATAATAATAATAATGTTCTAAACCTTATTGATAATCAATTTTAATTATTATAATTAAATAAAATAATAAATTTATTCATTATTATAATTAAAAATAACTTAAAAAAAACAAAATATTCCTATAATAAGACTACAATATATATATATAATATATTATATATAAAAAAGTTTTAATATATGATAATTTCATATAACTGTTTTTTTGTAATTATCAAAATTAATAGTACAGTTGTGTAAATTAAAACACAATAAAAAAATCTCTAAATAATATATTATTTATTAATTTCATTCAATATTTTCTACTCATACATATGTAATTTACTTTTTATTATTATTATTAATATAAAAAAAAATCATTTTAAAAATCTATGTATAATTAAAATTATACATTTACTTGATAGTACCTATAGGTACAGTATATATTAATTTATATATAAATTTATATTTATATATCATAGTTCCCTCTATAGGTTGTCATAGGTTGGCATTCAATGGCTATACCAATACTTAATACATATAAATTGTGTGCAAAAAAATTAGTGCGCGATTTCAAACTAAAACCCAATAAAACCAAACCAAACACAAAACAAACACAAAAAAAAATAAATACATTTTTCAATTGAATTTTTCCCAATCGTTAGACTCAATTCAAACACACAACACATTGCACTTGTTTTTTTGCAGTGTATATGTAATAGTATTGGAGTACTATATAAATAATATTTTTGTTTTACTATTATTATTATTATTATACTGTGTAATAGTCGACACATTTTTTCTATATATATACCACTATATTCATTGAGTTATTATTATTATTGAGTGTTTTATTATTATTTAAAAAATATATATCAATTGAATTGCTTTGAGAGAGAGAGAGAGAGAGAGAAAGAGAGTAAAAAACTTTTTTTATTATAAAACAAATCGAAACTCAATAATAATCAAACAAACAAAAAATGTTTTAATATTTAAAAAACTTATTATTTATTTATTTATCGATAATAATAATACTAATAATAATAATATATATATATATTTTACAACAAAAAAAATAATACTTTATTTTATGGTTATATATATGATATGATATCATATATCAAAACAACAATAACAACAACCAAAAAAAAAAGTTAATTAATTATTTATAACTAAAAATTTTATTTATTTTTTATCATATATTTATTTCTACTGTTTATTATTATTATTATTATTATTATTATTATTATTATATGATATATAAAAATATATACAAAATATTTTAGTGATTTATCAGTGATTTTGTTGTTATTGTTGTGTTGTTATTGTGGCCAACAATTACCGATAGATACACACGAGATATGAGTCAACAATTATCGGTAAACAAAATTTTGGACAAACGTTTGGTCGCCGATATCGATCCGAGCTCTGCCACCGACGCCGACGCCGCCGCCGTTGCCGTCGACGCTGAAGAGTATCTGATTGAGACACAGATCGGCGGTCAGACAACACCGACAACAACAACAACAACAACAATGTTGTCGTCGACGTCAAAGTTGTGGATATCGGCCGATCAGTTACAACATCACCGGCAAATGATCGACGAGTTTAACCAACAAACAAATAACAACAACAACAACAACAGCCAATTGGTGACCACCACTACCGATATACAGGTCGTCAACGGTAATGGTGTCGCCGTCGACGACGACGACGACATCCAGCAAGACATGGAGGTCAACAACGATAGCAACAACAACAATGATGACGACGACGACGACGTCATCGATGACCACATTTTGTCACAAAAGACCTCAACATCCATGTCTGAACCGAAGAATGGCTTCGACAGAGGCTATCGGCCGTACAAGATATTGGGCGCCAAAGAGGACAACGGTCTGAAATTTCTAGTAATGTTTCGCGAAGACCTTACCAAAGCTGATCTCATACCCAATTATATACTACACGAAAAGTGTCCACAATTACTGATCAAATACTACGAGAAGAATACACTGTGGAAAAGGTATTAAAATAAATGAAGAAACAAACAAAAAGAGACTTTATTTCTTCTGTCGGAAGACTATTGAGACACTTCAGCGATCGCTATATATATATATATGTCGTGTATATCCATCACAATCGTAATGATCACCGGATATTAAGTCTGGACTTTCAGCTAACTGTTTGTGTATATATTTTTCTGAGTGTATGTGATCTAAACAATTGCTGCTGAGGTTGTGGTAGTGATGGTGGTGAAGGTAGAGGTTATGGACTAACTGACTGACCCCTTGACCTTGTATTATGTTTGTAATTAGTTAGTTAATTATATATATATATATATAAATAAGTACTTATTTGAAGTAAAACGCCATAAAATATATATTTAAATGCAATTTATAGATATAATAATAATAATTATTATTATTATTATATAAATATGTATTTTTTTCTTGAATTTATTATGAATTAATTAATTAATGAATTACTCGATTACTCAATGATTTTGATGACAAATTTTTTTTTGTGTATGAATTACATTAATTTTTGTGTTGTTGTTGTTGTTGAAAAAAAAATTAGTTGTTTTTTAGGTTATAATTTTAGGTTATTAATATATAAGTTGATAGTTTTCCTTAATAACTTTATTTTAAGAAAATTTAAGTTTTAGTTTTTTGTTTATATTTTTACATTTAGTTTGAATTTTTTTATTTTATACTAACTAATTATATTTAAATTTAGTTTAATTATTATATATATATTGTTTGTTTGTTGGTTTGTTTATAGATGTATATATATATTATTGAAACAAATTAATTTTTTCATTTGAATTGACTATCAAATATACAAATTTTTTTTTCAATAATTTATTTGTTTGTTTAATATACTGTAATATGATATATTGTACAGTAGTTTATAAATATATAGTGAAATTTTATTATCTCATTTATTTTGCTAATGATTTTTTATGAGCAACAATAGTTTTATTAAACATTATTAATAATAATAATTCTACAATTTAATGAGTTTATCAACTAATTTATATWTATATAWWTATTATATATTATTATAAATATATATAATTGGTATAATATTATATAGATGTATATATATACTCTACTGATATATTAAATCATACATTTTTTTGTTTGTATTTTTGTTTTTTAATGGGTATTAGAAATAATTTATATTACTATATGTTTTATCATTTAGAAATATCAATATATTATATATTATACAGTATTGTTCCTAAATTATATATATATATATTTCAATTATAGCAATAGAAAATATTAAACAAAAATCCTAATATCATATTCAGATAAATTTATTACCATTAATCTCAACAACAAATTAATAGTAATTTTTTTTGTGAACATTATTGTAATATTTTACTATTAATATTATTGCAAATATATTGTATAATTTTTTTTCCACATAAACGAAAAATTTATGTTTAGTTTCCCACTATATATAATTGTTTGTTTGTTTTTTCAACATTATATTTCAATATTATTTTTTTGCAATTGTTATGTATTAACAAACACATTATACACAACAACAACAAAAAAAAAACATTAACCTATTATTATTATTATTACATTTTATATTTATAAATACACCAAAAAAATATTGAGATATTTTTTTATTATTTCAAAATGTTGATGATAAATTTTATTGTTATACTTTTATGGTTAATGTATTTATGTAGATAAATTGATAATATTATTTATTTATTAATTATTATTATATATCAATATTTCTCAAATACATGTATACATAGATATGGTTTAATATACTGTATTTGGTTTTTTTAAAAAATTGATTTTGAAGGAAATGTATGATACATATACTAACTAAAAAAAATTTATGTAACAAATTATGCAAACCAAAAAAAACCCAAACATTAACAACAAAAAAACATAAACATAATTAACAAACCAAAAAAATATGTTATTTTAGTAACAGATTTCTTCCAAAAAAAATAAATAATTAATTAATATGTAGTTTAAAATAAATTATTATTATATAATGATTTACATTAATATATATATACATATTTATATATATATGTATATATCGATAGCACATGAAATTAAATAAACCTATTTTTAAAATAAAAAATAATATATATATATATATATATATGGTATGGGGTAAATGTATGTAACATATATATATATATATATATAATTATAACCATTTATCACGAATTCCTGATATATATAGGTTCGAATCCAGGCTCCGCTACTAATTTTTTTTGATTTTTTTTCTTTTTTAAGTTATATTCTCAACTGTTTTTTTTTTGGATTTTTTTTGGATTTATAATTTTTTTTCCTTTTTAAGCTAAGGAATTCGTATGGAAATGCTTTTAAAGCATTCTCAACTGGTTATTATTGTATTCATTCAAAACATTACATTTAATTAATTTAATTAATTTAAGTTTAAATTTTTTTTAATTGTCTTCGAAATCAATTGTCTCATTAATGTCTTCAATATCTGATTCAGTATCTGAAATACCAGTCGGGTCTTCATTATGTGGACTATCAATAATATTACCGCTGTTTATAATATTTAGTTTAAAAACTATTGTTTTTTCTGTAGTCATTGAGTTTTTAGCTTTATTTACAGTTTTAGGTACATTTTATAATACATTAATATAAACTCATAAAATAGTTTACTGTTTCTTACTTTTTACTTTAAAAACAGTGTACTATTACCCGGATAATGGTACACCCCTTTTCCTAAATTCACTTAATGGTACATGTATGATTATACGGGGTAAAAGGGTAATATTATTATTTATCTAAATTGATATTTATTTTATGTTTTTATATTATACTGTATACTTGTAATATTGTAATTCATAGTTATTGATTATTATTATTATTATTATTATTATAAAATGAAATTAAATGCCAAATATTATTTTATTTACTTATCGAAATTATATATAAATATATATTTTTTATTTATCTATCTAATTATAGCTTTTATCTATAATTTTGTAATACTATGTATTAATTTAAAATTAAATGTAAGTTAATATAAAAAATTTTGAAACTTATGTTATACTAAATTTTATTATTTTATTTTTCAATATCAGAGGAGAGAGTATTAATAGAAATAAAAATTACATTATATTTATTTATAATAATAATAATAACAATAAAAAATAATAATAAAATTTTATTTTAATATAATATAATATTTTATTTTAATATAATATAATATTTTATAACATTAATTATATTTTTAAAAAGTTTTTAATGATAGTAATTTTGCTAATTATAATTAATGAATTTAGAAATTTGTCACACATTTATTTTTATTTTATTTTTAAAAAATATATATATATATATCATACAGTATATAATTTATTATAAGATAATAATTAAAACAAATTATTGTTGTCATCACAAATAGTGTATCACTTTTACAATAATATTATATAAATTATATTACGAGTTAAAATAACCTTGAAAAAACTAGTTTTATTTACATTAAATAATATATTAATGTGGCATTGCCTTAACTGCGGTGAGACATGGGAAACTTGCGGTCAGTAATTATCTCGAGAAGCGTTGGTCAGATCTTGCGGTCAGACATATAAAAGTTATAGAGAATAAAAAGTTAGGAACTAAGGTTGACCTTAAAAAATTTTAGGTTCACCAGGGGACACACAAAATAAATAAAACATGAAAACTTTGTACTAAAAAAGCTGCGGTCAGTGAATATCTGGAAAACCATTGGTCAGATCTTGCGGTCAAACATATAAAAGTTGTAGAGAATAAAAAGATAGAAACTAGGGTTGACATTAAAAAATTTTAGGTTCACCAGGGAACCCACAAAAAAAATAAAACATGAAAATTTTGTACTAAAAAAGTTGCGGTCAGTGAGTATTTTAAAAACCAGTGGTCAGATCTTGCGATCAAAAATATAAAAGTTGTAAACATTTATAAATTAAAAAAATGGTTAATAAGAATAATTTTTGGTCTACCAGAAAACCCATAAAAAATATAATATTTTTTATTAAATAAAAATATAGGTTTTAATTTTTTGTGAGGTTCCAAAAAAAATTTAAATTTTTTTAATTTAAATTATTGTTTACTTTTAAATTTTTTTAGGGTTTGACCGAAAGATCTGGCTACTAGTTTTCAGATAAACACTGATCAATATTTTTTTTATTTTTTTTGTGGGTTCCCTGGTGGACCTAAAATTTTTTAAGATCAACCCTAGTTTCTATCTTTTTATTTTTCACAACTTTTATATGTTTGACCGCAAGATCTGACCACTGGTTTTCAAGATATTTAATGAATACCATTTTTTTCATAGATTTTTTTTAATTCTTTTGTGGGCCTCCTGGAGGTTTTTAAATTTTTTTAAGTGGACCATAATTTTTATTTTTTTATTGTCTACAATTTTTATATGTTTGACCGCAAGATCTGACCACTAGTTCTCGAGATAATTACTGACCGCTGCTTTTTTAATACAAAATTTACATGTTTTAATGTTTTCTTGCGCCCCCTGGTGAACCTAAATTTTTTTTTATTAAACCATTGTTTTAAACTTTTTATTCTTCACAACTTTTATATGTTTGACCGCAAGATCTGACCACTGGTTTTTTAGATAATGACTTAATTTCATTTTTATAAATAAAAAATGTTTAATTTTTTGTGGGCCTCCTGGAGGTCCTTAAATTTTTTCAAGTGGATTATGGTTTCTATTTTTTTACTCTCTACAACTTTTATATGTTTGACCGCAAGATCTGACCACTAGTTCTCGAGATAATTACTGACCGCCACTTTTTTAGTACAAAATTTTCATGTTTTATTTTTTTTGTGGGTTCCCTGGTGGACCTAAAATTCTTTAATGTCAACCCTAGTTTCTATCTTTTTATTCTCTACAACTTTTATATGTTTGACCGCAAGATCTGACCAATGGTTTTCCAGATATTCACTGACCGCAGCTTTTTTAGTACAAAGTTTTCATGTTTTATTTATTTTGTGTGTCCCCTGGTGAACCTAAAATTTTTTAAGGTCAACCTTAGTTCCTAACTTTTTATTCTCTATAACTTTTATATGTCTGACCGCAAGATCTGACCAACGCTTCTCGAGATAATTACTGACCGCAAGTTTCCCATGTCTCACCGCAGTTAAGGCAATGCCTATTAATGTCTATTGACTTTGAATGTGTTTTTTCAAACTATGTATTTATACTGTATTAATATCTACAAAGTCATTGAGGAAAATATTTTGTAAAATACCTAATGTTGGCAAAAATCATAGAAATTTCTAAAAAAAATAATAGAGATTTTTCCTAAAAAAAAAGTTTATAAAATAAAATTTATGATTATTTTGATCCCCATTATTTAATTTTTTTTATTATCTCGATAATTTTGTTATTTAGAAACAAATTTCCATTAAAACTATAAAATTTAACTAAATTAATATATTTTTTTTATTAATATTCAAAGTTAAAAAAATAATTTATTTAATTACATTAAACTAAAAATATAGGGGGGTAAAATTACAAATAAATTTTTACAAAAATAAACTATAATTATAAAATTTAAGTTAATTATAATTAATATAGTAAATGTAGTGTACAATATATTATGTATCTCATTGGTATAGATAAAGGGGGGATCTCATAGTATAATGATAATTTTTTTTTTAAAATCTAGAAATTTATCCATGAGAAACTTTTCTCAGGAATATTTGTTAGAAAATTTCTATTTGCCCATCTCTAATAATACCGGTATATACTGTATATAAATTATATAATATAATATATCAAAACAACCAACATTTTAGTGTTGTTTTTATTTATTTTTCAAAAAACAAATTTAGTTATATAAATATGGCTTAAAATTTGTGTTTTTTTAATTTTAATTTGTATTGTATAATAATAATAATAATAGTAATAATTTAGTAATGTTTTTATAATATATTGTCACTAAATATATAATAATAATAAATTATTGACAATTACTAGACAATAGGGTTTTTATTATTATAATACTCTACAATAGATTAATGTAAAGTACAGTATATTTGCTATTATATTATCTCCTAAGTAATTATCAATTAAATATTGATATAAGTTATTAACTATTTCTATAAAATTATGTCAAATATTTATTATTATAGTTATTAATAACGTAAATTAGAAATTATATATTCAATATATACAATATATATATTTTTTATGTTGTTAACAATAATAATGTGATACATTTAAATTCAATAAAAAATATTAATATAAAAAACAACATGTTAACTTTATTATTACATTATTTAAATTTGTTAACATTTCAATGGCCAACAATTTTAATTGTTTCGTTTATTACATTATATTTGTAAGTATATTAATATACTATCGTTTTTTTTAAACAAATAGCATTAAAAATCAATTAACATTATAAAGGTTTCATTTTTTAAAAATTTTATATATTTAAGTAAATATTTACACTTTATAAGTTTTTCATATTAATAAAAAATTAATTATATAATTTTAAATTAAACAATAAAGTTATTTTAAGTTTTTACTATTAAGTATAACAAACAATACTAMAATTGTTATAAAATATTGTAATAATGTATTACAATATTTTACAAAAAAATAATAAATCAATAAACCGAAGGCTAATAATCTAAACACAATATTAATTTTATTTATTAGTAATAGTAATAATATATTAAATATATTTTATAACTTATTGATATATAYTGGTATATATGACATTACATTAAAACAATATCTGCATATTGTATATATTGGTTATTTTAGTTTTTATGTTAGCAATAAAAATTACAGGTATATCGATAAAAAAATAATATACATATAAAAAGAGTATAATAAACTTTTTTGTTGTTGTTGTTGTTGTTGTAAATACTAGTTTATAAAATATATATATACAATTTCTATTGAATTATAACTATAGATCATTAGAAACAATGTTAACCTGAGATTTAAAATTTTGATACAATTGTTTTCAAATATATATATATATATATACTCTAAATATATATTGATATTAATTAAATTGTTTTTTATAAAARTTATTCAACACGAAACCATAGATACTGGTCCAGTCGAGGTGTTAAAGGACCCAAACCGTTGCCATTGATCGGCAACTTGTATGAAGTGATTTTGAGAGCCCGACCCAATTTCGAGGTGGACAGGTATCGAAAATATGGCAAAATTTACGGGTCAGTTAGTTAGCTAATTATCTAATTGCAAAAAAAAATAACAATAATTATTGCACTAAACTATTAGATACTTTAATGGCAGCCATCCGGTACTTTGTCTATCGGAGCCGGAGCTGATCCGCGACGTTATGGTCCGTGATTTTCATTTGTTTGTCGATCGGATCAGCTTTTCGTTGGGCAGTCCTATATTTGATCGGTCATTGTTGACGGCCAGGGGTGACGACTGGAAACGTATTCGCACTATTGTTAGTTAATACTAATATATAAATACAACATTGATTTTTCTTACTAATGATTTGATGACTAACCGTGTGGTCACCGGGTATAGGTTAGTCCGACATTTTCGACGGGAAAGATGCGCAAAATGCAAGTATTAATCAAAGATAGTGTCCAACGATTGGATAAAGTCATGGAAAAGTTGGTCCAAAGCGATGATCAAAACAATGTTAATATCAGAAAATTGTTGGCCAACTATACTATGGATGTGATAGCTTTGTGTGCGTTTGCCATCAAACTGGAAACCAATGATACCGGTGCTGCTGCTGCTGATGATGATRACGATGGCGAGCATCCATTTGTTAGGAATGCCCGACAATTTTTTCGTCCATCGGCCAGATTTGCCATATTTTTTTGATTAACAAATTAATGCCAATAGTCTATAGATATTTTAGTCTATCATTTATCGATGAAAAATATATCGACTATTTTAAGACAAATGTAAGTCAAAAATAAAAATAACAATAATTATAAAATTATTTTTTATATGTTATAATAAATTTAAACAATTTTGTTGTTGTTGTTGTAAACATATAGTTAACGCAAATAATATCTGAAAGAAAGTTATCAGAAAAATCGGAAAATTTTCATAAAAATGTAGATTTTTTGCAACTATTAATTGACGCCCAAAACAAAAGTCAAGACATTATACAATCTTCTTCTTCTTCTTGCAACTCTTCGACAGTCGACACCATCGACGATGACATCAAACAAGAAGTTGAAATAATAGCTAAATCATTGAAAGACAAGTCATCTRAACTCGAAGACATTGACATATTGGCCACGTCTTTGATATTTTTGTTGGCCGGCTATGAAACAACATCATCGACACTATCGCATCTGATCCAAGAGTTAGCATTGAATCCTGATATTCAACAGAAACTATTTGATGAAATCAATGGCTTGAAAGAAATGGATGATTCAAACTATGAAGACATTGAACGGTTACCGTATTTGGACGCCTGTATATCGGAAACATTGAGACGATATTCGCCACTTGTTTTTACCACAAGATTTGCTTCAAAAGACTATGAATTGGGTATTAAAACAAATATATATAATATATAAAACTCACATAAAAAATGGGTGATTGTTATCACAAAAATCTAACTTTATTTTAAATTTTTTTTCTGAATTAATGATATATCAGGTGATACTGGTTTGACAATACCCAAGGGTATGGAGATTCATATACCCATATATGCCATACATCACGATCCTCAGTACTATCCGAATCCTCTTGAGTTCAGACCCGATAGGTTTCTGCCAGATCTGCAGAAAAGTCGACTCAACTCCTATACCTATTTGCCCTTTGGTACCGGTCCTCGTAATTGTGTGGGTATGAGATTTGCATTGATGAACATGAAGACAGCGGCCGTCCAATTGGTTAGGAAGTATCGGTTTCGTTCAACCAGTCGTACGAAATCCGAGTTTCAATACAAAAAGTTTGTTGTCTTTACGCAGGCTATCGATATGGGAACCATCGGAGTTGATCTCAGATAATAATAATAATAATTATTATTATTATTATTAGATTATTTTTTTGTGTATTGTATTTACCGTTAATTTTAAATTTATGACTTGTAATCAAAATAAAGTTTTACAATATATATATACAGTATATTCATTAAATATTTATACAAAAATTATTCAATAATAGTATCGTAATATACAATATAATTTAATTATTTTACACATTTAATTACACATTAAATTAAAAAAAAATACAATAGTTTTTTTTGAAATTGTTAATTTAAATAATTTGTAAGCACAGGTAGTTTGGGAGGATTAATCATAACATTTAACATTAACATAGAAACTATTTAGAAATATTTTTTTACCTATTGAAATGATCTTAATTGATAGAAAAAATATTTTGATTTAAATATTTTTTAAAAAAAAATCAAAATCAATAAATGCAAATAAATAACAATAATTTAATTATTAGTTAAATGGACAGTTAGTTTAACAAAAAAATAATAACAAAAACATTTTTTTAATTTGAATCAATAGATAATTCTGAATTTATATATATATTTTTTAACAAAAAAAATAAAGTAATTGTAATATAATTTACTTATAAACACCAGAACCGGTATTTGAGTTGACAGTATTGATCGTTTGGACCGATGCTGTCGAGTGTGTCCGCAAAGTTGCCGATTCACTAATTTGCGGCAATTTATTACTACCACTACTACTACTACTTGAACTGCTACTACTTTCCGATCGTTTCGACTTATTGGCCACAGTTTTCGATAGCTTATAGCCGGCAAATATGCCCAAACCTACCAGTGCCCAGGCTATGAATATTATTACCATTAGTACGATAATTATGTAAATAAATGTATTTGAATGACTGCTGTCATCGTCGCCGTCGGCATCATTGGTCGTCGTAATACTGGTGTTTGTTGTGGACAACAATGGCCTACTGTTATCTGTGATGGACATTGTGTTAATCGGACTGTCCGTTACGGCCGCTGTGACCTCTGTGGTGGTGGTGGTAGAAGTAGTAGCCGACTCTGTAGTAGTGGCCGCTGTTGTAGTGGTGGCCGCTGTTGTTGTAGTTGTAGCCGCTGTTGTAGTGGTGGCCGCTGTTGTTGTGGTGGCCGCTGTTGTAGTAGTTGTGGTCGTAGTAGTCGTTGATGACGGCGTCGTCGTCGTCGTCGTACTGGTGGTAGTTGTTGTCAATTGAGTAAAATTGTCGCAATCGGCAATCAATTCGCCGATATCTTTGACCAAACAAAACGGCGACCATTGATCGATCAATATCTTCATTCGACACCACTGTCGGCCGGCAAACATATGCCACCAATGGTCGTAAACAAACGCTGCGGTAAACTTCTGTCCATTGAGTTTATACAACGGTTTGCCAATTGTTTCGACATTCGGATCAGCTCTGTTGACCATTTTTATCATCAACTGTCCATCACTGCCGTTCATTAACCGCATTATGTATCTGATAGTATAGTCATAGGTGGACACTTGTAGGACTCTATTCTCATAATAGCCGAGATAGTGGACATAGAGCGGACCCGACGAATATCTGACCGCTTCGAACGTTTTCTTAACCTGTTTGGCCACTTGTTTGCGTAGTTTGCGATTCTTGTAGACCGTCCAGACCAACGACTTCCGAAAGTTATACAAATCAAACTCTACTTCGCCATCCTTGAAGAACGACATATCAATCGGTCCGACAACCGATACGTCTATTGTGGACAACAATTTTTCCGCCCGAAACCGGACACGACCTGATGTATTGAAAATGTCAAATTCGTAGTATTTGTTGCCGACATAGAGTGTAATCGTTGGCCGACCTGCGGGTATCAGTTCGCTAAGTACCGAATCTATGGACAACTGCTGACGGCTTTTGTCGCAAAACATTGAGTCCAATTGAGTCGCCGATTCAACCAGTAATTGTCGGTTGATATCGATGTTGAAGATAATACCGATGATGACGACGATTACGGTAATTATAGTATTTATGGCAAACATACTGTACTTTATTTTTTTTAGTTTTTTTTTTACTATTGTGTGTATTATATTTATTTCCGTTAAACTTAATAAAAATAATATAAATTATAATTGATTTCAAAATATTGAATAATTTTTTTTTAGCAATTTGTTTGTCTATAACGCGCGTGCGATTAAATCGATTGTCTAAAAAAAACACACGAGTTATTTAAATAAACACGTTTTAAAACAATATTTTATTAAATAAATGCTAATTATTTTATTACCTATTATTTAGTTTTATGAAAAGGGGATGATTTTGGTTATCAATGATAATATAGTTTGCATTTATTGATAATTTTTATTTAAAAAAAAAAACAGTTATAATAATAGCATTAAGTAGTACTGTATACTAATATTTTGTTAAATACTAAATTTTGAAATAAATTTGAAAAAATTATATTTAAACACAAAAAAAAACATATTATTGACATCATATTAGTGATAGTGTGTGAATGTCAAAATAGACAATTAAATAATAACTGTTCCCAACATTCCCCCCCTCGGGAGCTATAAGTTTGGACAGTGATAGTAGTGAACGATACCAATTGGAAAGGTTAGGTCTGACACCGACAAAAAAAAAACGATACTGACTGATCCGATTGGATGGACAGTACAGACAGTAGCGATTCAGATGGCACTACTGATAATAGCCAGAATCAAAATGAGACAAATGCTATACGACTAGTAGAGCCGGAACCGGGAGATAGTGATGAACAGTTAGATGAACAACAATCCGATGATGAAGAACAGGTCGTCAACGAAGCCGAGGATGAAGACAACGACGGCGGCGGCGGTAATCTGTGTCCCATATGTCACGACAGAGTCGTAAATCAGTCACTGGTTTATCGATGTTTGCATGAATTTTGCTTTCAATGTCTCAGTGATTGGTCCGAACGGAACAACACTTGTCCGGTATGTAGACAACGGTTTACACATATTGTAACCAATATCCGGTCGGACACTGACTATGATTTGGTTGCCGTAACTGTTAGGAGTAGATCCCATTGGAGAAGACTTAGTCGTCAGCGTAATCGTGGCCAAAGAGACACTGAGGAGGAGGTGGTGGAGGAGGAAGAGACAGGAAGTCCTAGAAGACGATCGCGTAGTACAAGACGTCGTGAAAGAGAAGAACGACGACAAAGAATAAGTGATAGAAGACGAAGAAGAAGAAGACGACGACGAGTAAGAAGTAGAGGAGGAATACAAAGAAGATTAAGTGGTAGAAGAAGAAGAAGCAGAGATTGAATACAAATAAAGAGTAATCTAAGAAAAAAAAACAATTTGTTTGTCCAATACTTTTCAAATCAGATTTCAATAGTTATAGTTATTTTTGTATCAATCATAAGAATTGTTTGAATTTTTTTTTAGTAAAATACAGTAGTATTTGATAAATAAAAAAAAATATGAGATTATATAATATTTAAACTTATCACGAAAAGAGAACATATCTGAATTCTATGTGTCTGTCTGTCTGTCTGTCTGTCTGTCTGTCTGTCTGTCTGTCCGGTGTCTTACATAAGTCAAAGGTTCGAATCCACGCTCTGCTAAACTATTTTTTTCAAAAGTTGTTTTTTAATTTTTTTAATTGTTAATTAAAAAAAAATATTGTGTCCGATATTTTGTTGGTCTAATTTAAAAATAATAATTACCTCAAATAATTAGTCTCTTTGAATGGGAATATTGTTTTTAAACACATATATTGTTATTTCTAAAGTATTTAAAAATAAAAATAAAATTTTTTATTACTATTGTAACGTTTTAAAAACTATTAGAAGACTATAGGAAAAATCAACCGTAATCTACAGTTCCTGTCTGTGAATAATATAGTTCAAAATAGATCCAAATCAATGAGCCATAAGTAAACAACATTGAGTTCTATATACCTTCAGTAAAAATTCCAATACTACTACATCGATAGCAAATGTCATGTTGTAATTTAATATTTCAATAAAAACACGACCGTCTAATCTGTCTATCCAACCATATTTAATTGTATTTATTCCTACTGTAAAATGAAAATAAATTAAATACACTAATTAAATACTACAATTTATATAATATATATATATAATAAAGCATACTCGAAGATACAATTTGCAGCAGTTAGGCTAGTTTGATTATTAAGTATGATTTCTTCACACTTAATCTCTCCATCCTTATCAATGAAACCATATAAGTTATCAGTCAAATTAACGACACCTTACCAATATATTGAATATAAAGTAACTTTATTTTATTTATATAACATTATTAGTTATTAAATATTAATGAAAAAGAAAATATTTCAATATTGATAAAACAGTTAAATGACTGATAACAAGTACCAGTGGAAAAATGGATTAAAAACTTGTTATTATAAAATTATATTTAATACTTTCATACAAACACTTTTAATGGCATCTGTTCTGAAAGACATTTATTGTTTTATTTATTTATACGAGAAATATAATAATGAATTTACTCCTAATTTTCAACCAAATAATGATGATAATTTAAAGCATATATTAGAATTTATTGATAATATGTCTATTTTATTTCTAAAAAACTTTAAACAAAAATACAATTAAACATACATTTTTTAATTTATTTTTGGCAAAAATCTTTGAAAGTATATAATTTATTTAATTGAATAAAATATTTATTTTTTTTATTTTAATATTTAGAAACAAAATGCGACCAAAAATATTTAGACCACCACCATTTCGATGGCGGATTTGTGACGTTTTTTATTCATGGACATTCACGATCACCTCAGATCAGATCATCCATATATAAATATTAAAAAATGTTATATATGTCATAGTTTATCACTGTATTTACATCATTGTATACAACATTATCAACATTTAAAATTAATACATAAAAAATGCTTATACACATTCATGTGATGTCTGGTATAATAGAAGACCTCTTCTAAAATGGCCGACTCCAACAAATGGTTTGTATTTTTAAATTAATTTTTATTATATTTTTTAATAGTTTGCGCTAATAATAATGCATACAAATGCTGTCTTTGTGGATACGAAGACTGGGTCAAATTTTCCGTCAAATTGGATATTATACGAAAGCGCTTCGTATAAATGCAAAAGCATGTGGAGATGTCCGAAAATTTTTACAGTTTTAATCTTGAAGACGAAAGCTTTGAACAACAATACTATTTTGRWTTAATTTTTCTAATTTATAAAATATATTATTGTCTATTGTATAATTTAGATTAATTTTATTTTAAAAATCTAATATTATTTTTCAAATCTGGTCAAGAGGCTTTGTGTTAACTCCTACACAAAAAACAGTAATAGATGTATATGTTGATACTATATTTAAATAAAGTAATTAAATTATTAACTGCGGTTTTCAGATATACTAGCGACTATATAGCTGTTAACCATTCCCTCGGTAAACGCGACAATCACTACCAATTTTAATGTAAAAGCGTATGCGGCTTTTCTCATCCCACTGCTGCCATCAAAGAATATGTGGCCACATCTCAATCACCTATTCAGGCCTCAGTGACCACATTCATGGTCGGTGCTTTTTGGCGCCCGGCCGTCCGATACTCGTATATGTATGTATATGTCTATATATATATATATATATTACAAAACTTAATGTTATATCAAAATCCAATGTAATAATTTTTGATAAAAATGTTTTATTGAAAAATCATAATTAGCAGAAAAACTTTATACAAAACTTTGAGCACAAAAACCTGAATGAATCTTAATATATCCAAAACAAGTGATTATATAATTTAAAACTGGATGAAGAAGTTTAGCGTAAAGTTGATGAAGAGAATGAAATTGAGAAGCTTCGTTCATGGATAGAAAGCCACAACATCATTATTAAGATTTGAATATCAATTTAAAATATAAATTATATATTCTTTATGTTCTATATATTAATCAAATAAATCATTCTTACGCATACTAATTTTCTATTTATATTTTTCAAAATTTGCTATTTACTAAGCTTTACTTTATTCCATATTAAAACGATAAAATCGTAAATCTCTAAGCCTTAATCTTAATTTAGTTAAAAAAACTTCAATTAAAAATAATAAAGTGTATATAAACGAATTTACCTTTTTAATTCACACTTATCATTGCTGAGGGAAATCAGCCGATACCTGGTCAAAAACAAATAGATTGTTAAGATTGAATTGTTTAAATGGCAACACATCTTTGTAAGACTCTTTGTCTGAGGGCATGATGTCTGTTGAACAATACTATTAAAATTAAAATTAGATTTTAAGAAGTGGTATTGGGTATACTTCTAAAATAATTAAAGTATTATTTTTTTTAAAATGGACAGAGTTCTGTTTCGATTTTTTAAAATTTACTATAAAAAACTATTTTTCCTGTACACTACCCGCCTTTCTCTTATAGATCCCCTTTAATGCCCGTACATACCAAACCGGCCGCAGCCAACTCATGTACGGTTCGGACTCTCTTATCTGACCTTAGTCAAGGGGTGAGGTTGTCCTAAAAAGATTAACCAGCCCTTTAGGATCTTTAAAAAAAACCGACGAGGCCAATTCCTCTACATCCTTTATGGACGTAGTCAGAGGACAGGGCAGCGTTTAAGAAAAAGTTAGTTGTTGTATGCACTCAAATATGTGTACATAAAAAAACAAAATCTAATAACATGAATTATTTGGCAAAATTTAAAGTTTGTCTAATTTTGACCGCTAAGGTCTATCTTTTGATTAAAATAAAAATAAATAAAATACAAAAAATACCTTAATTTTACAAATTTATTTTTACAAAAACGAGTGTTTGTTTATAAACAAAGAGTAGTACATATAGGACTAACAAAAAAACTCAACGGTTTCTATAGTGACATATGACGTCATGAAAACTTAATAAAATTATAACAGAAATACTATAATCAGTTTTTTAAAGAGATTTTATTTATATAAATAATTTATTTGGTTAGTTCTAAAAATCCTAAATTTCTATAGTACGTTCATACAGTATAATCAAACGTAAAAAGCAACTTTTTAAAATTTTAGTAATGCTAAAAAAATAGATGAATTTTTTGAAATTTTTTAAAAAAAATTATTACTCGAAAACTATGATATGTAAATGCGTAGATGAAGCAAACATAATTGGTCTATTTTCGATAGATTGAGTTTGAAAATTTATTAAAAATAGAAGATGACGTCTAAAATTATCGAAATTAAGAGAAATGATAGATGTATATTTAAAATTTATTTAAAATTAATTACAATATTTTATCTAAAATAATAAATACATAAATGATGTTTATGGTATTAATGGTATAACATTTATCGTATTAACATCATGCACAGGCTGTTGTGATCTTAAGTTACTTTGTTAAATACGAAGTGAACGACGTACGGCCTAATAACATTATAAATAATTAGTTAAAATGATTATTTTAAGTAAATTTAAAACGACGCGGTTATAAAACTTATAACCTAAATCATTCATGTCTGATGAAAATTACTTTGAGAAATATATAGATCTAATATGGTTCCAATTTTTCATATCTAAAAAATTGAAATAAATATTAAATATACAATTTTAAATATAAATTATGAACAATACTTTAGTAATTCATAAAATGTGTTACACCATCCTTCAGTCATTCCATGAGAAATAAATATTCTTCTTATTAGTAGATTAATAATGAACATTTTATTATTTCTCTTGATTTATATATAAAAAAATAGTTTTTGCCACTGATTTGGCGCATCCAGCGGATTATAAAATATGTTACGAACCGAAGGCCAGACCTTAAACTGACCCTTTTAAACGACTATTTTCAGATATATTAGCGACTATATTGCTGTTTACCATTCCCGTATTTTTATATTCTCATTTTTGCCCTGATTTGGCCTAAACGACTATTTTCAGATATATTAGCGACTATATTGCTGTTTACCATTCCCTCGGTAAAGCGTATGCGTTTTTTCTCATCCCACCTCTGCCACCAAATAATATTTGGCTACATTCACGGTTGGCGCTGTAAAATATTAAAATATCAACTCATATTTCAATATTACTAATGTACTGAATTTCCAAATGCTTTATATTATTATACAATAAAACATATTATAAATATTGTATAAATTTATTTAACTAAATCTTTTGTTTTCAGTATAATACATACTCCACTGGAACCGGGATAGTAATATCTATTACAATATTCTAAAATATTTGGTTTTGATAAAATTAGTTAAACTAAAAACTGAAACATAAACATAATAATTATTAAAATAATAATAATTTAACTGAATTATTGATGATTTAGCATAGTTGGTGTATGAAAGGCAATTATGCATTTTTAAATTAATATTTTTGTTAATTAATTAAATTTTAAAAGATATCAAAATACTATAAATATAAGTCAATTCATGTGATAGGATATGAGCCACCGGCCGGGAGTGACCTTCTGGTCAGCTTCATGGCAACGGTTGTCAGTAATACCGACGGAAGTCATGCCGTAGAAGCCGACTTCTCTGCATTTGGTGATCAAACGGTGCGATACTTAAAATGTTTTTAAAATGACACAATTTACTTTACATTATAAATAATAAAAAATAAAATAGAGATTATTTTTAAAAATACACAATTGATTTACTTGATACTTTATAAATATTCAAAAATAAAATAAATTAAAACTATTTTTAAAACGACAGTTTACTTTAGTTGAATTTTATTTATTTATTTTTAATTAATATTTTTTAATAAATTAATTGTTTTTAAATCGGAAAGAGTAATCAATAATTCTTACATAATTTATGTGACATATATATAGCATGTCTCTTATTTTGTATCATTAAATAAGTTTAAACATATATCTAAATCAGGAATATTCAACATAACTTTAAATTTGTTGGTCCACTTGTCAGTAACCATTGAAGGATATACATCCGCTCCATAAAATTGTTTAAATTTATCAATTATTAATTTAGATGAGTTATAAATACTCGATCGCTTTGTTTTATTTTATTAACTGTTCAGGTTTTATTGTTGCCGGTCTGTATTTACCACAAACTTGCGAATTGCGAATCTGTATGCGTTCGTCTAGTCAATAACAGTCCCAAGTGTCGTTATATGTAATGCTTATTATTAAAAATAATAAAGTTATTTAAATTGGCGTATATTAGTACATAGTACTCTAATTGTTGAGTATTTAAGTTGTAAATTTCCAAATTAATGTAGTTTCTGTAGCCACAACTAAATATGTAAATAAGTAATCAAAAAGTATATAATTTTCATAAACACCGATAACATCTGTAACATTGTTTTAGCAATCTTTTTATTAATCCGCAAGAAAACAATAATCTTTACCAATAGTCACAGATAGCTGCTAGTGAACGGGAATGCCTGGCCGTCATCAAATCGGTTGAGCACTTCAGTTAATCACTTTAATTATTTTTCATGAAAATCTTCATTTTTAATTAAATTTTTAAATGTTTTTCATTAAATCTTATCAAATCATAACTTATTTTTCATTTTTTAAATTATATAATACAGAAATTACGTAAAATAAAGTATTTTTTAATATTTTAATAACTCGAAAATTATTTTAGCTATTATAATTTTGATTACATATTTGAGTTTTAAATAACTTTCTGCATAAATATTGCTGAAAAAACTTCGGACTCTCAAGGTAAACCTAACCATTTTTTTTATTCAAATGTTAAAACAAATAAAACAAGGTTTTAAAATAATTTTTTAAAGTAATATTACGTAAAAACAAATAGTCATTACAATATGTTTTAGTGAGAAATACAGCCTTGCCTTCAATAAAAAATTTTTTGAATGCAAACAAAATTACTTTTTAATATTTAAATAATATTTTTTTTTGTTTATTTTCCCTGTTAATTGTGTTATTTTATATAAGGATATATTTTCAATAAATTTTTAATTGCATACAAATACTTGCATATATTATATGCTATGGCACTATTGACACATTGATTGTATTATACACTATTGCAATATATAGAATATATATTATTTTAAATTTTAATAGAAATATAATAGTTTAGTTTAAAATTTAATATAAATACTAAAAAAAATTAAAACTCAATTAAATTATATGTATTACTCTCTGGTATTATAGTTTAGACAATACAATTTTTATAGGTAAATACTATAACTAGTTTTTTTTAGTAAATTTTATAATATTTTTGGGGTCTCGTTTGGGATAAATAAATAAAAAATTTAAATAATTCAATTCTATTATAAAGTGTTATCTTGATTCAAATAACATCAATTTTATTTAATAAATTTTTCATTAAAATATTCAAAATTAAACTATTTTATAGGATTTTATTTTAATTTAAATTATATGAATTACTAATCAAATTTAAAGCTTTAATTCTATTAACTGTAAGCTTTAACTAAGTTGTCTTTATTAAAAAAAAAATTAATTTAATAAAAACTGCAAATCTAAAAATCTTAAATTTTAATTTAAAGTAATTATTATTTGTATGGGAAATTTTAAATGATTATTGAGCTCAGGTTTTTAGGGACAGGTATCATAAGGCACCTGGATGTTAGGTATATATGCTAAATTTTTGTTAATTTTTTTTTAAATACATATTTTTATAGCAAAAATGAATATTTAATTTTTAAAAATTATAAACTTTTATATAAACATTTTTTATGGTTAGATTAAATTGATTTTTTTTCATATATTATAACTATCATATGTATATTATAGGTTAAAGTTACCATTTAATATAATCTATATATTATTAGACAGCCATTAGAAAATTATTTTCCAAAAGCCCATTCCCACCCACACACCCACCCAACTAACCAACCACTTCCTAATCTCACACTCCACCCCCAAAACTAACTGTAACTAAATAACAATTATGTAATAAAACTAACATTTTATTATATGTAATATTATGTATAACTGCATAAAAAACAATATATTTTTTGCTAATTGTCTATATTATAGATTTTATGATATTTTGTTTGAAAATTTATTTTCTAACCTAAAAATAAAATAAAACAATTTCTTTCTTATTTTTTTTGTTATTCAATTTCATTGACACAAAAAAAACAACATTTAATCAAAAAAAGAAAATTCTAGTTCTTCTTTTGTTTATCTTTAGTTTTCTTATCATTATTAGTGTCTGAATCGGTGTCGACGACGACGGCGTACAATGTTGTCCAGCGTTTGGCTTCTCTGGTAAACTCCGGCCGATTAGTCCGATACTGTTGGGCAATACTGGGAACCATTGGATCCATTGGATTGGGATCTGTTAGCAACTGTTGAACACTTAGCAACACTTGGCTGATGGTCAGTGCGCAGCTCCAGTTCTGTTTCAATGTATCCAAACATATGATACCGTCGGGACTGATGTTCGGATGATAGATCTTTGTGGTAAACTTGATGAACGGCGGATGAAACGGATAGTCAGTGGGGAAACGTATGAACAGTTTGAAACAACCGGATTGATAGGGCGTATCCGGTGGACCATCGATCCGACCCTCCCATTCAAACAGATTGTCGCCAATCGGATGTGCTGTACATCTGGGCGGCGGATCTTTTTGTATCTCAATCAGCTCTTTACGTATCCTTTTCAGTGCCATTTAGTATACTATATATATATCTTGATTAAGATGTCTTCTAGTTGTTGTTGTTGTTGTTGTCGATGTTGATGTTGGTGTCACCCAATTGATCCGAAATTGTTTGCTTTCACTGGATGGACACAAACAGACGTTTGATATATCTATCAGACTTCTCAAGACTCAACACTCGTTTACCAATTTTGGTCTAAATTATTGATTGGCTGCCAATAATAGTAAAAAAAAAAATTTAAACAATTTATTTTAGATAAAAATTAAAATTTAATAAAAAATTAAATTCCTATAAAATAGTGTGTTATTGTTGAAAAAAATATTTAACTTTAAAGTCCAAGTTTATACCGACAATAGTGTAGATAATATAAAATAATTTATTTTTTTAGCCAACAAATTATTATCGTTAATCAATATATTAATTTAGGAATTTATTATTTTCATTAATTTAATTTAATTATAATAAAAATTAATATATTATTTATTTAAATATATTGTATATATATATATATAAAATATATCATTTATAATAGTTATTGAATAACCTGTCACTTATTAATATCATTTACATAATAATTATTTACTAGATATATAACTATTAATATTTTAAATTAACTATTGACTAATAGATTGCATTTATTTGTTTGTTTAATTTGGTTTAATTAACTGGTAATTGTAGTGTTAAAAAAAATAATTTAATAATAATTGCCGTAAAAATCTATAGCTATTTTGGTAAACTCCGGGTGACGTCGATTCGCGCGGACCGGCAATGTTGAGCACCACCAGTGGCCTAATAATGGACAACCAATCAATACATCGACGAACCGTTTGGTGGTTATCATCGGATGAGACACCGACTATAAGGTATGGTTTTGCCAAACGCTTCAGTTCGTTGACCGTAAGTCTTGTACCGTCGGCTATGGTGTCAACCGAGGACTGATGATCGGCCGGAATCACTACAAGTGTCGCATCGGAATCCCTGATATTCATGACTGTCCTTACATTATAGTCATCGCTGGGTGTTTCGCGAAGATTGTAGACATCGCTGATTATACCGTCTTCGGCGAGTCTGCCTTTCGGACACCAACCCGACTGACATAACTGTAACTCTATGGCCACATCCAGTGCAGCCCTGTCCACACCGGTCTGTCCGCCAGACACTATAGTTATAGACATAATTGTTTGACTGGTAATTGTGTGACTAAAATAACTAATTAAAAATAAATAATTAAAAAAAACATTAGTAAATAGTTATTACTAACTTTTGTAACATTTTTACATTTATATAAATATTTGTTTCTAAAGGGCAATAATTTTTTTTTTGATAAATATTTATTGAATTATAAATATTATTATTATTATTATTATTATTATTATTATTTGATATGACATAAAATGATTATAAATAATTATATATACTGTATATACTGTATAATACTAAAGTAGTTTAGCGATAAATATAAGTAATTAATTTTTTTTATTGAAATCAGTTATTAAAAATGTTATTTTTTTAATACAGTATATGTATATAAAGTACTGTAATATATTAAATAGATTACAGAAATTAAATTAATAACAATAAAAAAATAGAAATATATAAATATTTATATACAATATATATATAAATGATAACAAATATTAAAAAACATTTAATACAAATTATTGACACAATATAGTGATTGATATTGTGATAATAATATGGAAACAATAGGACTGATATGAAAATAATATATGATTTAATAGAGATATTAGTTGTTTTTTTTGTGGTGATATCACTGAAACATTAAAAACAATAACCAACTAAAACAATACAAACACCGACAACGACAACACCCGTGACCCGTGTTGTGGTCGTCGCGTGATTTCTACCGTCAGTTAAGGACCGGCCATCCGAATTGGTCGACCGATTGTTGTTGTTCAACGATTGTTGCTGCTGTTGTTGTCCACTACCATCACCGCTGCCATCGGATCGGTAATTGATTTTTTTCGCCTGTTTTCTAACTTCTTCGTACAACTGCTTACACGCTTCGGACCTATAGGTCAGACTCGGACATCGATCCGATTCTTGTTCGGCAATCTGTCCGTCAAACTCTTGGTGATTGATTTGGTAGGCAATTGTCGGACACTTTCGGCTGACGGCTGACTTGTAGCAGTCGATACTATCCCATAGGGCACAGCACTCGATGTCCAGCTTATGGCAGGTCAGCGCCGATTTGGTAAAACCTATTGTACACATCCAGTTGGCGGCCACTTTGTCTAAGCAAACGTCGACCGACTTTTCGCCCAAATCAAGACATTTGTTAATTTGGTCGTCCGTTATATTATTTTTGGTCACTTTATCGGCGCTTACGGCTACTGTCCGACAAACAACAACTTGTATTAATAATAATAATAATAGACTTATTGTGTATTTTAATAATATTTTTGATAACCGTTTTGATGACATATCTATTATACTATTGATTTGATAAAACAATTTTTTTTGAACAAATAATTTTGTCAAATAATTTTTAAACAGTTTTTAAAACCAGTTTTTCAGTTATTAAATCACGCGCTAAAAAAATAGTTTTAACTTTTTAAAAATATATATGTTTTATATATGAAATTAATATTTAACGAGAATATTAATTATTAAATTATTTATGATATTTTTATAATAATAAGTCTAATTAGATTTGAATAAATCATAATTTTATTTAAAAATTATTAGCAATTTTTTTGTTGAACATTATTTTATTTATAAAATAATTTAATAAAATTTTATGTAATACACTATAAGACAAATTCAATTTTTTTAATACAGTATAAGTATTGAATTATTAAATAATTATTTTTTTTATTATATTTAGATTCTAAACAATCATTCATAATATTTATCAAAAACAATGTAATATTATATATATTTTTTTGGATTAACAAAATTATTAGCAAATAAAAAAAATATTTATAAACTATAATTAATTGAAAAATATATCAACAATAAAAAAATATTAATTTCTTTTAATTAATCAGTAGTTTGAAAATATAACAAAAATTACTATAATTTAGTAATTTAACTTGGTAATAAATATTTAATTACCACAAAAAATAATAAACAAATAATACTGTATTCAATCGACAAACAAAAATTGAAATTTTCATATTAAGATATAACTTATATATTAAATTTTGATACTAATAATAATTATAATTATAATAATAATAATTAACATTCAATTATAAATAATTTTAATTAACCAAAAATAACTTTAACTTGATAAACTTAAGTTGTTATCATCATCAATTTTTATATTGAAATCACCGCATATGGCATACAATTCATCGCCTATATAACGATAGTTGAAAACATTTAGCCTAACCGTTTGCAGCCGAGGACAGGTATTTATAAGACAGTATCGTTTCGGATACGATCGCTTAGACAGCCGATAGCTTAGCTGTAGTTCCACGTGTTTTAGGTGACGGTGGCCGACAAGCGACTGAAATATATAGCGTACACAATAGAGATCGACATCGGATATGTAGAGTCGCTGTAGTTGTGGACACTTTTGCCCGAAATTGGCGATCAATTTGCGACTAAAACATATGTGACACGAATTTTCCGAATTTTGACGGGCCTCGAGCCGCAGTGACCGCAACTGTGGACACGGGGCCATATAGTTACGGCCGATAATTATGCCGCCATTCAAATTGATACCCTCGTAATCGACAAACTCGTAGGTGGCCTCAATGGTTAACTCGCGCAATACTGGACAATTGGTGGTAACTTTTCTGAGACATTGTCGAAAATGATAGGCCGTATTCATACCGATACGTATACGTAGTTTCTGGAGATGTCCGGATAGATGCCTGAGTGTATTGGTTATGGATATCTGGTCGTCGGACCATTGGGTACAATGCCATACAAGACTCTGCAATCGTATCATTGGTTGTTGCAACTGACGGCATAGTTGACCAAAATTATTTTGCATTGTTTTATTACCGCATGTAGTGACCAACTCCAGTCCAGTCAATTGCTGGCCATATTTGCCGACAAATTGTTGAAATAGTTGACTATCGTAGGGTTTGTACACATAGTATAGACATTTGAGTTTAGGTAGTATTAAATGTTGATTATTATTATTATTATTATTGACATTAAATAATTGTTTCATCACATGTATGGTGAATAATGGTCGGGGTCGGTGCCAATTATAGGTATAAAATTGATTGGCCGACCCGTATAGTGAATAAACATTGTAAATGCACCGTAATTTAGGACACGATAGTAGCCGAGAGCATAGTATGGCCGCACAATCTTCATTGACGGCTACATCAGTCAATTGATTACCGAATCGATCGATTAATCGATTAAAGGCGTCTAAATCTTGACCGAAATCCAGGAGCACAGCAGTCAATTGGGGACAGTTAGTGACCAATTGGTCGACTAATATTTGAAAATATGTTTTCGACGGCCATCGGATGTAATGGACATTTGTGTCGATAAAATTACACGGTTTGCTACACTTGATGGCCACCAAATTCGGACAGCATTTGATTACCCGTTTGACAACTGACCAGAGTTTCTGTATGTCATATCTGCGGCCAATCTTTTCGTAGATTTGCCATAAGTCCAGTTCGGTCATCGATTGTCGTAAACAATGTTGCCATTGACGGCTGACGGCTTGTGTGGCCAACTGTTGCCGAAACGATTGAAAGCTGAGTAATAGTTGGCATAAGTCGTCGCCAAATCTGTCGAAACTGTCCCGACTATACACCCGCCGGTGTTGTTGTTGTTGGCCAGACATTCACTATTGTTTTTAGTATATGTGATACTAATAATAATTTTTACTAATAATTAAATAATGAAATTTAAATATAATAATAATAATACATATATTAAAAAATATAGTTTTATACAGTTTTCTGTATACTGTATATAAAGTTAATGAATTGTTTTACTTTAAAGTATTATAAAATTTTTCATTGACTTTAAAATACTTTAATTAATTTCAATTTCAAATGTTTTAAAGACTCTATGAATATGTGAAAATATTTTTTGTGAAACTATAAATATAATATTAGTTTATTTGTTTGTTTGTTAATAAGTTGAGATTATTATTTAAATAATTAGTAATTTATTATATTATAGAAATATTGAGTAGAGTTAGGCCAACTTTATAATAAGGGATGAAAGTTTCCTAATAAATTTACTCCAATTTTACAGTTAAATAATTAAAATAATAAAATAATGATTACAATAAAAAATTACCAAAATAAAAAACTTTTAAAAAATTTATTGATATATTTATTTTAAAAAATTAAAAAAGTTATACTAATTAATATACAATTTGATTAAAGATTGTTTTCTTGTTGTTATAATAATAATAATAATATTCAAATTGATATAAGTTTTTCAAACATTACAGTATAATAAAATTTAATAAAGTTTATAAAATAATTAAATATACATTAAATAATAATTATTATTATTGAGAAAATGTATACTAAATATCTCGATTCTATATTAAAAAAAAAAATTGAAAAATTGAAAATTTATTATAAGATACAAAAATAAAATTACAATAAAAACAACATTTGAGATACAACTAATAAAATTACAAATAATAATAATTTTACAAATTAATTAGTATTAATATACTGTATCATAATTGCAACAAAAAACATAAAAATTAATTAATTATTATTATTTAATTTTCAATTTTAAATGTTAATTCATTTCTAGCCTCTTTGAACACTGTTATGGCATACAATTCATTATCAATATAATGATAGGTATAGTCATTGATCTGGACACTAATCATTTGGGGACAGTTACGTAATAGACATAACTGTTTGGGATATTGTCTTTTAGAGTGTCGATTTTTTAGTAGTAAAATATACAGATGTCTGAGCTGCCGATGGCCTAGTAGTGTCCGAAATACGACGGGCACATCGTTTAGATGGACATCCGATATGAACAGTCGCTGTAGTTTCGGTAATTTTTGCTGAAAAGTACGGATCAAATTACGGCTAAAACGTATACAACAGGCGTCCTCGTAAGTGGCATAGGCCTCCAATGTTAACGATAGCAACTGTGGACAGGTAGCCAATGAACTTTCGCCAATAAGTATACCGCCGTTCAAATTGATACCATTGCAATCTATGCATTCATACATAGCCTCAATGGTTAGACTACGTAACTGTCCACAACATTTTTCGGTAATCATATTCAGACACCAATGAAACTCGGGGGCGGTTTTCATACCGACACGTATACGAAAGTGTTTTAGTTCGGCAAAATGGCCGACAGTATTGACTATTGAATACCAATCGTCCTCCCATTGGCTGCTATGCCATACAAGACTACGCAAATGCCGAAACTTTTGCAACTGTCGGCACAATTGATCAAATCTATAGTTTTTATTATTATCCGTATCATCCCGTGTTGTGGCCAACTCTAATGACATTAATTTCTGATGATATTTGTCAGCAAATAGTTTGAATAGTTTGCAATCTTCGGGTCTGTACAGGTAGTACAGGTGCCGAAGTTTCGATAGTAATACTTGTTGTTGTTGCTGATGATGATCATCACAATTACCATCATCATCATCGTTGCCATTGACCAGTTGTTTCATTATTGGTAATCTGAATAACGGCTTTACCCGAAACGAGTGTTCGCCCGAATAATATTTCAATTTTGGCCAATACAGTGTAAAAATGCGATAAATGTTACGCAAATTAGGACAGTCCGGTAATCGTTGCCACAGTAGTGGTGCACAATGTTCATTGATGGCCAAATCGGTCAATTGATGACCGAGTCGGTCGATTAGATAGTTAAAGCTAGCCGTATCGGGTCCGAAATCCAGGAGCACCGAAGTTAACTGTGGACAACTAATGGCCAATTGGTCGACCATAAACCGATAATAACTTAGCGGCCGATTTAAATAGTGAATATACTTTTCCATGTGAGGCCATATATCCGTACACTTGATGACCACTAAGTTCGGTAAACGTTTGATAACTTGTTCAACGATTGGACAGAGTATAGCCATTTCGTCTTTGCGGCGAACCTTCTCGTAGATCTGAAATAAGTCCAATTCGGTCACCGATTGCCGTATAAAATGTTGCCATTGCCGACAAACGGCTTGTTTCAGCAATTTTTGCCTAAATGTCATATAACTGACCAACAGTTGGCCCAAATCGTCGCCAAACCTGTCGAAACTGTCCCGACGGTAATGTTGTTGTTGTTGTTGGCCAGACATCGATATATCGATTTATTATTAGATTAGTTATAAAAAAACTACTTTTGATTCAATTATATTTAAAAAATTTTAATATTTTATTTTTTTAATATGTATTTGTGACACAAAAAATAATTACTTTACTATTGATATAAAAGTAATGAATAATAATTTAAATGATTTCCAGTATTACATGTATTTATAGTTTTAGTTATCTATAGTAAAAGTTTAGTAGAGTATACTGTATGTATAAAAATTAATTTTTTAAAACTATTGATATATTATTATAGTTTTAAGGCAAACTTGAAAATAATTTTTAATATTTAATCTGATTTTATTGCAAACTACAGTAAATGATAAGTAAACAAATAATAAGTTTATATTGAATACTATATTATTAATTAATTAAAAAATTTTCTACTATATTAATATATTTTTACATTAAAAATGTTAATAAAGTTTAATTAAAAATAAACTTAATCATAAGTAAATTATAAAAATAATACTATACTAAACAACAACAAAAAAAAGTTACGATATTTAAACATATTAATAATAATCAGGGTTATGAATTTTTTTTTATATTTGATATTGATTTTTAAAATTGTTTTTCACAGTTTATTTTGATTATTAGTTATTATTTTATATACATTTTATTAATTCAATGGAAAATATTTATATGCAATATAACTGATTTGACATTTAAAAAAAATAAAAATATTTTTACACTATTTTTTGTAATTTTTTTAAAACTATTAAATATCATATAAATTGTATATATTAAATGCTAACAAATTAAAATTTAATAATAATAATAATAGTAATATTAATAATAAACAACATACGATATGCTTTATTATTAACATAAAAACTTAATTTAATTAATTAATTTAATTGTTTAATACTGTAAAAAAAATTATATATAATTAAGTATTTATATAATTTATATTATACTTTATATCACATATGAATAACATAAATAGTCGACTAATTTTGTGTTAATTTTATTGCTATTATTATTATTATAACATTTACATCAAAATCATAGTCAATGAGAAATCATTTAAATCTATTTAATAATGTTTGAGTCACACCATAAAATCATAACTCTCTCTCTCTCTCTCTCTCTCTCTCTCTCTCTCTCTCTCTCTCTCACTCACTCACTCACTCTGAATATATATACAGTATATTTGATATTTTCCCACAACTATTACTTAATATAATTTACAAAAAAAAAACTATTATTTCACTTTTTTCAGCAAAAAAATACAACATTTTAGTTATAATTTTGTTAAAATTATTTATGATTTTCAAGCAAATTATGGCAATTGTTTCCCAAACACACACAACATATAAACATAAATATAATTTTATTGTTGTTGTTGTTGTAAATCACGCAAACAATTACAGTATTCTCTCACATAATATATAGAAAATAATAGGAGAAAAACAATATTAATAAAAAAAATTATGATAATTTGTTTTTTTAATTTATTATTATTATTATTTTTTGTCAAAAATAACAATTTTTCTTTAAAAAAAGTCATTTAATGGTTTAATACATATATATAATGGTTTATAACAGCTCCAGTAGTATGTTTTGCGGCTACACTTCCCGGTCATCGAAAGATTGCGGTTTTATTTTTTTATAGGACAGTCCGCCATAGAAAAAAAAACAGTTAGCAAACAAAATATACAATAATAATAATAAGTCAAAATTGTATGTTCGGATAGCTAGAGCACCGGGAACTATTATCGATGATGATAGCTTATGTAGCTTTTACTATAAATATATACAATATTTCAATTTTAATTAAAATTATTCAAGCATAATGATGTCACGGGTGGGCTCCTCCCAGAGCCCAACGAGACCGGCGTCCAGGTCCAGATCGGGTAGAAAGGTGTCCGGCGAGCGTACGGGTGTTAACCAAAACGGCATAGATTCGGACATCTGGCCATCGCTTGGCCGGCGTAGCTGTACGGCCACTGCTACCGGCGATAGGACATTGGTATCGGCGTAACGGGGTGTGCGAAACGATATGGCAAAGTGTTTGTGTATGTCCTGAGCCCGAAACTCGGCATAGGCTTCCCATACAAGTATACCGTCTGCCGTTTCCTCATAGAAGCGCACCTGTATGTCATCTTTGACCACTCGATCGCATAGCAAAATCACCTCTTGGCCACCGGTGACGGGCGCCGAACAATGTGACAGTTTACCGATGGCCAACTCGGACATTGCTTTTTTGTCGTATATCGGTTCGGACACTACCGGTTCCAGTGGCAGACAATAGTCACCCGAACCTAATTCGGCTTCGATCCACACCTGAAAGGCTAGACGTACGACAGCCAAGTCGATCACTTTGAACGCCTGTCCGCGATGAGAGAAACCGGTCCGAAACGGGTCGACTCGTAACGATTCGCGCAGTCGGAGCCGATCGCGGATGTCCTTGCGTTTGGCGCACAGTATGCCGAGATTGTTGAACACACAGACCGGGCCGTCAAATACTAGCGAACAGACACCGTCGCGACACGACTTTTTGCCGACCAAATTGTGCGGATGCGGTCTAAATGGTGGGTCTATCGGGTTGTGGTTAGATGAAAGGCATGGGTTGTATTAGGCCGGTTAGATTAGGACAGTTATATAGTATAATAGTATAATAGTGTAATAAACAAACAAAAAATTGTTACTTACTTTTTGTAACACACGACACAACTACTTTGGCCGAACCGGTGTGACCAATGAGTCGAATGGCCGGAAAAGTAGGCGATGATGGGGTCGATCGGGAACCGGGAATGGCGCCCGATATGCGACCCTCGCACTCGTATCGAAAACGGACACCACATTTGGCCGGCTGTTCGACGATCTGGACATACGGAAAACCCGTGGACTGCATGGTGTCGACATATATACACATACACAGTATTATCTAAAATTTAATGCATACACACACACACACACACTTTCACAGCACACACACACCACAGATAGATAGTGTCAGTGCGCGGAGCACAAGGAGGTAAATGATAAGCGAGAGTGAAAGGAGTAGTCCTGTCGACGACGGCTTATATAATCCCAAACTCTCAATGCCAGTCAACAACAAAATACATATACATAGTATCCATTATAAACACATACATACATACACACACACACACACACACACACACACACACACACACACACACACACCATAAACGGGTTGACCGCTTTTACGTCAATAGCTAAACAAAATAGCATATACCTGTGCGCTCATATATGATTTTTTTTTTAGTTGTCGCGCGCCACCAAACAATTAGCGCATCGTTGGGCTCGCGTGGCACGCGTGAGAGTTTTCCTCCTCCCGTTTTTTTTTGTTGGCGACACGCATGAAAGCGCCCGAACAGTTAGCGCTTATACATTAAGCATTTCTAAGCTACCTGTCCATACAAATACAGTACATTTTATTTAACACAAATTGGTGGCAATTATTATGATATATTTATGACTTGTTCTCTCTCTCTCTCTCTCTCTCTCTCTCTCTCTCTCTCTCTCTCTCTCTCTCTCTCTCTCTCTTTAATATGGATTTGTTTTTTAACAGAAAAAATGATTTCTTATTATTATTATTACATTTGTTTTATTACATTAAAGTACAATACATTACAAAAAAATGAAAAGTTAGGTTTAAAAAAGACAACTATCCTTTATTATTATTATTATTACTACTATAAAGTATACTACACTCCCCTCCTTCACCCCACTCGTCCATAATTGTTAGGCTTTCCTTTCACTTTGACTCTCCGACACTTGATTTCCTCAATAAGTTCAGCCATTCGGCGAACGGCTTCTCAAACATCACATGTAATACCAGTGCCAACAGTATGGACAGTATAGAGCATAGAGCTATGGCGGACCACTAAAATTCAATTGATAGGGAAAAAATCAAATCAAATAAATAAAAAAAAAACTAAATACAAGTGGACAGTTAGCTAGCGTTTACATTGTCCATATCGGAAAAGGCGGTTGTCTGGCGTATAGTGTAGGCGCGCAATACTATCGGTACCAAATGGCACAAATAGATACAATAGGTTAGCCGAGACAGCGGTACCCAACTCGGTGAGGCCAACACCCGGCCCAGCCAACCGGGTTTGCCGAACGCACTGACCAGTACTATCCAAGCTGGCAGTACTGACCACATGAGCCGATGAGTGGCCGTAAATAACAGCCGTTCGACATAACCGGCCGGTTCGCTTGCGGCGGTCGAGTCCATCCAAGTGGTCGACCAGAATATACTGGCCACAGCTGTGCTAGTGGTCAGTGTCCAAACCAGTAGACGTATGGGCGACGATATTTGAACTTTGCGATGGTGTCGGTGTACGAGATAGCCAACTACCAGTCCCAGTGTATAGGGACTGATGTGTTGGACGGCCGGCCAGTATAGCTGAATACAGTTTAATTGAATAATCATATCTTTAAACAAAAATAAAATATAATTGTTTTACGTTTAGAAAATGCCGATCAATGGCCTCTTCGGACAATATGTTGTTCAATGAGTACATTGTTGGCAGAATAGTATTGTCCATCAGTGGCGGTACAATAGATATGCCGCACGACATGACCACCAGGACAGCGGCCAGCGCGAGGCCAACGGCTTGTTGACGTTGCAGGACATACAGTAATATTGGTGTCAGTACGGCGTAGAGCTGGAAATCGGCCGCCAAATACCAGGTATGGGTTGCGCACTGAAAACGGATATTTCATTCAAAAAAACGGTAGTTTTTTAAACAACAAGAGACTAACGTTGCCGTCGGTGCCGTAAAAGTTGTTAAAATACAGTAAATTACGCCAAAAGTATAGTTCGCACGGCTGGGAGAGACCAGTGATGGCTGAGGTAAATATGGGTCCGGAGCCCAGTAGAGGTAGCAATGGATAGAGTAGTACCAGTCCGAGTACGGCTGGTGTGTAGCGAAGCCAACGGAAAACTAGAAAAGCAAAATAATCGAAACGTCGGGCGACCCGTACGGTCATCTCGAGTGTGACAAACGCTGCGGTCATACCACTGATGACAAAGATAAACAAAGAACAGGTAAGTCATGGATCAGTTGCCTATAGCCCACACACACACAGACAAACACTAGAGACAAACCCGAGACAGAAAAACGTGTCGACCTGTAGAAAGGCGCCCACTTTGAGCGGCTGATACCGAAGCCAAGCTGCTCGGGGCAGATCGGCCAGTGGTCGACGAATGACGGGAAACACGCGAAAAAATTGCATTAGATAGACGTGACCGCATAGTATCCAGAAGATGGCCACTACGCGCAAGCCGTGAACGGTAGCCAATCGTGGCGTATGCGTTGACCGGGCAAACAGGGCACGCATATTGCGCTGTACCGAAAACGCTATGAACAATGGGTTACGGGACAGGGATAGAGTATCGGCCAGTGAGGCGGCCAGACATACGAGTAGTAGTATCCCGTAAATTGTTATGGAAATAATCTGTACGGTAGACAGTTGGACGCTAGTGATGGATGAACGGGTTTCGCACCTGTCGATAGTGAAACCGAGACCGGTAGGTGCTATGTCTGTTGTGTAGGTAAACATAATTAGTAGGTAATTGTCTTTATCTTTATGAGAGATACAGAAGCGCACAAACAATATATTTCAAAGGAAAATAAAACCAAACTCACATTTTTCTAGCAAACTCTTCAACACGTGCCGCGAGCACGTTCTGGGCGTACACAGACCAAGGTTTAGGCCGCGCGCAATATAGAAATATTTAGCTGTGCTTACTATCTGTTCCCAAAACGTACCGTCCAGTGGCGTACCGGTAATATTGATAACGGGTTGGCCGTAAAAACGCAGTTGTTTTTCGCTAGTTGTCATCGGTATCCATATTCGGCTCATACAGTATTGACCAGTGACTTGCATATCGTCTTCACGATAGTCAATGTCCAGACACTGATCGTAGTCGCCGTAGTCGGCGTTAGTGCCGGTAAATAGTCCGGCAAACGGGAACCGGGCGGACGAGTCAATAACTAAAACGGTCAGAAAAAGAGAGAGAGAGAGAGATCATTGGGTTAGCCATTGGTTTGGGAGTTGGGTATCGCAACCAAACTTACAATCAAATGGCCATTGTTTTTGTGTACGTACGGCGTCCACCATTCGGTAAAGTGTACGGAGACAGTCCTCGGGCAGCGACATCTAATTCACCGAAAAAAAAACAAAAAAAAAATGTTGAAACAATAGACCAAATAAAAAAATAAAATAAAAAGTTATTTCAGTTGAATACCTGATAGAGATCCTCCATAAGCACCGGTAGTAAAGTACGAATAACTGCTTCGATAGTCTGTCCGACTGTCCAATGAAATCGTAGAAACAGTTCTCTAGTGTCGTCCGTACGGTTCAATTGGCGCGACCACAACGTATTCAACAGTGTCTGTATTGGCTGCAGTGATAGCGGTGACGACATATCGGTTCCCGTATTATTGTCAACTGTTTGGTCATCGTAGGTCCCGTAGTCATCATCATCGGGCGGTTCTTCACTACTGGTGGTAGATATCGAGTGGTGGTCATCATCAGCATCATCGTCGTCGACTTCGGCAGCGGAAACTGTGGACAACAATACAAGATATACGAAAATTGTCGATAATTTCATGTTTTGTGTCTATAATTATTAGTTTTTTTTCTAATTTTTTTTATTTTGGTGACAATTATTGACATTAAGTAAATTTTTAGTCAAAAACAATATTTAATTTTTTTTTGTTTTCTGGGAATTTTCTGGGAATAATACTAATAATAATGGGGAGTGTCGTGTATGTGTGTGGAGATGAGGACAGGGATGCGTCAGTGGTGATGGTGTGTCGATAGCTATATTTAAATTTCTATACACATTAAAAAAACAATACTATTGTCAATAAAGTCAATTAGTAATTAGTGATTATATTGTTTTTTTTATTGTTTAGTTGAAAATTATATGGTTTGTAATTTTGTTGTATGTGTATGAAAATTACTAAAAACTTTATCTAATTTATATACATTTTTTTTTTTAAAAAAAAGTATGATTTATATTGTTAGTGTAAATTATATATATATTGTGTTTATGAAAACAACTATAGAAATAATTTGTATTTTATTGTATAAAAAAAACTAAATTATCTATAATTGAATAGTTAATAGTTTTGAAATTTTTGTATTTGAATGAACAGTAAATGCATTATTTTTTTCGTTGGTGTCGTTTCAGGGAAATTAGTGTCCAATTTATTGTGAAATCATTTAAAAAAAAAATAATTGAATTAACAGTTATTTATTTGTAGTAATTTGCAGTATTTGTCTATTTTTTAGAAAGAGAGAGAGAAATCACGAAAACATATTAAATTACAAAATTTGTCTTAAATTAATATTTTGTTAAAATTAATGTTTTTATTTTGACTTAAAATAAGACAATAATTTTATGGTAACTAATAGGTGGTAACTGTGCATAATAATAGATTATAAGTTATAACAAATTGTATTATAATTTGCAATACTAAATATTTAAAAAAAAATAATAAAATTAGTAATAGTAATAAAATAAATAAATAAAAATAATGATATAACAACTAATTTAAATTTTTTAAAAATGTTACTGCTAATTATTTTTTTATACTTAATTTTTATTATAAATCTATACAGGGGTTAGTAATTTTTTTTAAAAAAACTGCAATATTAAATATTAAAATATTTTTTTTAAAATAAAATAAATTATTAAATTGACAAAAAAATATGTTACAAAATAATAGCATTGAATTTTTTTTTATTTTAAAAAATTAATTGTATTATCATATCTTGTTTTTTTTTTGTTTAGATAAATAAGTTGTTGAAAAAATATTTTGAAAATAAAATTTATAATTGCACTAAATTATATAATACTATATTTCACATATTTAAGATATACTGTATATAAACTTTATATAATATATTTTTAATTAAATAGATAGAAATGTGATATTAAAATATTGATTAAAAAATTAATTAATAATTTGTTATTATTAGTACAATTTTGAGTTCAATTATTAATTATTAAACTTATATCTAAAATATTTTTTTTATTGTAATTTCTATAACAATTATCAAAAAAATTGTACTAAACTTATTGTACAAAAAAAAAATAATATAAATAGGTATTTATAAGTTTTTTTTGTTATTGAAAAAATTTCACAATTAAACTCAACTATATAATGAAATTATTATTATTATTAGCGATCAGTGCGTTTGTATGGACCGGTTGTTGGGCCGGTATTCCCTGGAAAGGTGAGCCCCGGACGGATGACTGGTGGAAATCCAGACACCAGTTAATGTTGAATCAGACACGCGATCATAAGACAGATTTGAAAGTCATATTTTTTGGCGACTCAATTACCGAGGGCTGGACAACATCGACCGGTAAGGACTTGTGGGCCAAATCCTATGCTCCGAGACATGCCTACAACTATGGTATTGGTGGCGACAAAACCGAGCATCTCATCTGGCGTATGGAAAACGGCGAATTTGATGGTCTAGACTCCCGGGTGGTTGTCCTAAAAATCGGTAACTATACCACTGGGGGGGGGGTGAGGGGTTCGCCTCTATTTTCATAATAATAATTATTATTTAAAGTTATTATCATTTTTTAATTATCATATATATATATTATATATTTATATATCTATCTAAAAATCTAAATATAAATCTATATAAAATTAAATCTATATCTATATATATATATATATATATAATCTAAATCTATATATATATCTAAAAAAGGTACCAACAATTTGTTTGACAATACCGTCGAAGACATTGCCAAAGGTATCCGAGAAATTGTTGACCAACTCGTACGCCGACAAGTGAACACCAAAGTCCTATTGTTGGCTATTATTCCCCGACAGGGACGCGATCTCGAGCTCAAAGTCCAATCAATTAATACCATAATTTCGAAATACGGTGACAATAAACGTGTCTTTTATTTGGATATGACCGACCATTTTGAGACCGATATCGGTGTCGAAATTGCCGACTTGTATAGCGATACCGTACACCTGACCGTTAAGGGCTATCAGGTCTGGCACGACGTTATGGAGCCATTGTTTAGCAAACTATTGAATTGAATTATAAATATATGATATATAAAATTTATATATATAAATATTAAGTACATATTATAATCTATTTTTTTAAACAAATAATAAAATTCAATTAAAATTCAATTAACATTATTTAGTTTAGTATACATTGAAATATTATAACTTATTTAAATATTGTTTTTTAAAAAAAAAATATTTTTTAATTAAGTTAAACGATTTAAAATTAATTAATTAATTAAAAAATAATTTTTAATTTCAATTATTATAATAACATAGATATAGTAATTACATTAAATTCTTGATAATGAAATATAAAATATTTTTATCATATCTGTTGAATAAATAAAATAAATTTTTTTTTGGACAATAGAAAAATAAAATAATATTTTTCAACAAATCTATTTACACTTATAATACTTGTAATAATTATAATAAGAAATAGTATACTAATAAGTTATAATTAAGTAATTATAATAATAATAATAATAATAATAATAATACTTAAGATAAAAATTAGTAAAATTGATAAAACTATTGAAATATATATAGCATATATAGACAAGTTTAATATAAAGTTATACAATATTTATACTGTATATACATATATATATATAAAAATTAAATAATAAGTTAGAGAAAGTTTTTCCTTTTAAATTACAATTTAATCTCTAAATTCACTGACATTATACAGTATATATATATACTGTATATTCATATATTTTTTCCAAACAATTGCACCACAAATCTCGGTGTGAAAAGCCATTCATTGACCCATTCATTGATTGAAACAAAACTAAAAAATATATTAATAATACAATTAATAAATTTCTATGAAACATGAAAAATATTTCACAAATAGTTTGTTTTTATTTTTCAAATATATTTATATAAATATTTATAAATAATATTTTATATATTGTAATTTAAAATAAACTTATATTTTAATATAATATCAACATATATTTAATATTATTGTGTACAAAATAATAATTTATATCTAAATACGTTAATATTAAAATATACAGTATAGTTAAATACCATAAATAATTTTGTTTATGAAAATAAATAAATAATTTTTAATGTTATATTTTTATACGTTTAAAAGTATCATAAATTTATATTGATCAATATAATTTGAAATACAACAAGTTGTTTAATAAATAAATTTTTATTTGTGTTAAATATGTATATATTGATTACAATATCCAATAATAATAATAATATAGAACTCATTTATTAAGTTAATAAAATTATAATAATTTATTTTTATAAAATAAAAATAATATAACAAAATCTAAATGTGTTAATAATAGTAAAAAACAATTAGGATATTTAAATATCTATTAATCTAATTAATCTATAAATTGATATTTAATTTCGGTTTCAATTTCATAGTTTAACAGTTTAACTGTTTAAACCAGTTATCTGTCCATTGATTACTAACTGTTCCGTACTATCCATTGTAATCAATTTGTCACAATTGATAGCAATATAAATGTATACTAAATTATTTTTGTTTTAAAAAAATTATAACATATAATTTGATAATTTAATATTAAATATATTTTAAAAAAAATATATATACCTATAATTAACTAATTTACCAAGTTCCAAATAGTATTGGTGTAATCAATGAGCTCGATAATTGCATAATTATCAGATTGAAAAAAAATCAATCTATATTTTATTATTAAATATAATAATAATAATAAAATATATATTTAAAAAAATAATAATAATATTTTAAGTTTAGAAATTAATAGAACATACTTGATCAGTTTGTACAATAGTTATAAATGTATTATTATTATTATTATTATGATTAATAAATGGCAAATTCAATGTATTATTATTATTACTGTTACACTTAACATAAGTCATATTAACATTTTGAACATACTTTTGCCAATAGACTAAATTATTTGAATTTATATAATCAATTGGATTACCAAAAATGTTGAATAAGGCTTTTTGTGTGACATATAAACCATTTTTTTTTTAAATAACTTAATTTTATGATTTAATAGTATATTTTAATCAAAACTTTTTAACTAAACTCATATCGTTGCATAAATATACAGTATAAACACTACAATAATTAATAATATACTTGTAATTATTTTTATATTTATTATATATATTTTTTTGTTAAAAAATAATTATTTAATTAATCACATGGTTGTTTTTATCGATTTTTTTTATAAATAATTATTTTGATACTTTTGATTTCATTACAAGTACATGTACTATTTATATGCTTTATTATAAACAGTTTATTATTATAATTATTATAGAATGAACCTAGATAAAATTAAAATATAAATATTAACTATTTGAATTTGCTTAGAATATAAAACACATGTTAAATATAATTAAATACTAAAATTTTCTAATTTTCCTGAAAATTCTTAATAATAAAAATAAATTATTAAATTATATTAAAATATATTCGTCTTATTAATAATATTGAAAAAAAGTTAATGTTAGACCTTTTTTTTAATAACAATAGTATTATTATCAAATATTAGATAAAATTTTTTTAATAAAAGTATAAAATATTTTCTGTATACATATTACAATATACAATAAAATATAATATAAAATAAAATTTCTAAATATATACATATCTAAAATGTGTACTATATTCAATCTAACATAATTTTATTCAATTTTTTTAAATAGTTAATTTATATTTGTATTTATATGTAATACAAATAAATTAATAAATATTTTAATAATTAATAATAATAATCAATAATAATAATAATATTTAAGATAAAAAAATTAGAAAATTGATAAAAATATTGAAATAAATTTTATGAAATAATATTGATAATCAATTGTTTGAAATAAAAATAAAAATTACTAACATTTTTTTTAGTCTAATATATACATTAGTATTTAAAATTACTATAATTATCTAAAATATTTATATTTTTTTTTGCTGAAATTGTAAATACATTGATCCGCATAACAACTATCTATTGTTTTATTTTATTACATAACCAGTAGTTATACTATATAAATAAATTTAAAAAAAACATATAAAATTTATATAATATTTATTTTGCTAACAAATTTTTTTTATTTATTTTTTTCAATTCAAACAACAATAAAAAAAATTGTTAAATAATGCAATTATTATTTGTATGGATTAGTTTGGGCACAGTTGGACACATATGGACGGGTTGTTGGGCCGGTATTCCCTGGAAAGCCGAGCCCCGGACCGAGTGGTGGTGGACAGATAGACACGAACTACTAGTCAACCAGACGCGCGATCATTTGGCCGATTTGAAAGTCATATTTTTCGGCGATTCCATTACTGAACTCTGGGTCAGAGGTCAAGGTTGGGACCTATGGTCCGAGTCGTATGCGCCGAGACATGCCTACAATTACGGTATTGGTGGCGACCGTACTGAGCATCTAATATGGCGTATGGAGCATGGTGAATTTGATGGACTAGATAGCAAACTGGTTGTCCTATTAGTTGGTTAGTTAACTACTGTTCCTCTCTCTCTGTCTCTCTGTCTCTCTGTCTCTCTGTCTCTCTGTCTCTCTGTCTCTCTGTCTCTCTGTCTCTCTGTCTCTCTGTCTCTCTGTCTCTCTGTCTCTCTGTCTCTCTGTCTCTCTGTCTCTCTGTCTCTCTGTCTCTCTGTCTCTCTGTCTCTCTGTCTCTCTGTCTCTCTGTCTCTCTGTCTCTCTGTCTCTCTCAGTATTATTATTATCGGTTATATTTTCCCGGTATATATCTATATCTAAAGGTACGAACAATATGGAGGCCAATACTGCCGAAGATATTGCCAAAGGTATCCGGGAAATAGTTGACCAACTTTTGAACCGACAGTTGAACACCAAAGTACTTGTATTGGGTATTACTTCCCGACACGAACGGGAACTTGATGTCAAAGTACATTCAGTTAACCATATAATTGCCGACTATGCGGACAATAAACGTGTCTTCTTTATGGACATGACTGACCATTTTGAGACCGATATCGGTAAAGTGATTGCCGACCTATACATGGCTGACGGTCTACATCTGTCAGCTAAGGGCTATCAGGTCTGGCACGACGTTATGGAGCCGTTGTTCAGTAAACTATTGAATTCATAATTGTTTTTTAACAAAAATAATAATATGAAATCATTTATAATAAATTATTATCGTTATTATTATTATCATTATTATTATTATGCAACTTATGATATAACACTTTCACTAACAATTAAATAAAAAAAATTATTATTATTATTAATGAATAAAGTGTGAGAATATTATTATTATTATTTTTTTAAATTAAACGATTAAAAATATATGTTAATTTTGTATATATATATGACAAAAAAATAAGTAAATAAAAATAGTTTTAAGAAAAAAATAAATACTTATGAAAGTCATATATAACCAGTTGAGAATGCTAAAAAGCATTTCCATACGAACTCCTTATCCAAAGTAAATTTTACTGATGTTGGGTATCAAATGATTTAGTATGACAAAATAAACTCAACTATAGTCATGTGAGTTATCAAATGATTCAGTATGACAAAATAAACTCAACTATAGTCATGTGAGTTATCAAATGATTCAGTATGACAAAATAAACTCAACTATAGTCATGTGAGTTATCAAATGATTCAGTATGACAAAATAAACTCAACTATAGTCATGTGAGTTATCAAATGATTCAGTATGACAAAATAAACTCAACTATAGTCATGTGAGTTATCAAATGATTCAGTATGACAAAATAAACTCAACTATAGTCATGTGAGTTATCAAATGATTCAGTATGACAAAATAAACTCAACTATAGTCATGTGAGTTATCAAATGATTCAGTATGACAAAATAAACTCAACTATAGTCATGTGAGTTATCAAATGATTCAGTATGACAAAATAAACTCAACTATAGTCATGTGAGTTATCAAATGATTCAGTATGACAAAATAAACTCAACTATAGTCATGTGAGTTATCAAATGATTCAGTATGACAAAATAAACTCAACTATAGTCATGTGAGTTATCAAATGATTCAGTATGACAAAATAAACTCAACTATAGTCATGTGAGTTATCAAATGATTCAGTATGACAAAATAAACTCATTTTTAATTCTCTACAAAATTCTTAACGTTAAAATTTTTAACTAATTTTTTTCTTTGACCATTTTTTCTATCTTCCCGAAGAGATATCAAAATTTTAAAGCATATTTTTTATGCTTGTTTTTGATGCTTTATTCAAATCTATACTCAAAAATTTTTACCTAAAATTTTTTTGACTGGCCGCCATTTTCTCTATGTTCCCGAAGAGATATCAAAATTTTAATGCTGATCCCCTATACCTTATTTTTGATGCTTAATCCAAATCTGAAGTCATAATTTAAAAATTCAATAAATATATATAAGGACGGAAGGACATATAGAATTCAGATACGTACTCCTTTCAGGAGTTCGTGAATATATATATATATATATATATATATATATAGGCTTTAGTTATACACTAAATACTACTACTTGTGCTAACTATGCTTAACAAACAAAACAGTATTCAAAAAAAAAATAACTAATTTTAGTATAATTTCACGGTTTGCTGACCTTTAATTAATTGACAACAAAAATTAAAAGTTTAATATAAAGTTATATTATATTTATACTGTATATACATATATATAAAAAAAATTAAATAAAAAGTTAGAGAAAGTTTTTTTTCCTTTTAAATTACAATTTAATCACTAAATACACGGTATATTCACTGACTGTATATACTGTATATACAGTATACATACTATGTGTCATATATTAGAAAATATATATATTTAAACATATAATATATTAATAGTGTGTTTAAGTTTAATAGTATTATTTTTTTGTGTGGTTTATTACATTAATTATAAAGTTTAGTGTGAAAATAGATAATTATGTTAATTAAACTATATATATATATATTGTTATATATTGCAAATAAGTTTATTTAATACCATTATAATTTATATCTAAATTGTGTACAAGCATTTGAAAGTTTAAAAAATAATAATATCAATATATAAACTGTATATTGTTTTTGTTTTTTATATAAATTTTATTTTTGTTGTTGAATTTTACTGATTATTTTTCAATTGACTTTATTATTATGGCTTTTTAAAGGTCTAAATAAATAAATTGAAAGTTTGAATGTCAAGAATGCTATTATTATTATTATTTTTAATTATATTGTTGTTTGTATTGCATTTATTGAGTAGAGAGAGAGAGAGAGATAGAGAGAGAGAGAGAGAGAGAGAGAGAGAGAGAGAGAGAGAGAGAGAGAGAGAGAGAGAGAGAGAGAGAGAGAGAGAGAGAGAGAGAGAGAGAGAGAGAGAGAGAGAGAGAGAGAGAGAGAGATAGAGAGAGAGAGAGAGAGAGAGATAGAGAGAGAGAGAGAGAGAGTTTTAGTTGTTTTATAGTATTACGAAAGGTTTGGTCAGAAAAAAATCAAATAAAAATACTTAAATATAACACAAAATATTACTTATAGTCTATAGTCTACTAATACATAGTAGTAGTAGTAATAATAGTAGACATAGTAATCAATTTATACTATATATAKGTACAGTATATCTGATATTTAATAGGCTCTTCTATAATATATAAACTTAACAATAGATATAACTTATATAATATAAATTGCAATTTAATATAAATTTGATAACAAGTGTATATATATATATATACAGTATATGTAAGAGTATAGTACATTAAATTATATTTATAATAAAAATAACAATAATATACTGTATATATATATATTAAACGTAGAAAACCCAATTTGATAGGACTTACTGTACCGATATAAGTAGGTATAGATACTGTATGATTCCGTATCAGGGTTTAACATGAGAATATTAAACACCCCCCAAATTACGCAACGCAGTTGCAATGACGCTATAACATGACACAATACTTAAATAATACACAAATTACGTTATTACACAAATAACGTTAAATAACGTAAAAAAATACACAAATTACGATATCACTTACCGGACGATTACGTGACGACTTTTTTATATATATTTTAGCACTTTTATTAAGAATTCTTTCTATTTTATATGATTTATTATTAATACAAACTAAGAGAAAAAGAGAAATTAAGCCTAATATGCCTAATCTCATAACAGAAGATATCTAAAGACAAATATTTTACCATATTTTAAATAAAAACGGTAATTTTTATTTTAATATTAATTGTTATAATATTGAAGATTTAAACCTTATTTAAGATTGTTTTATTTTTTTATATGAAAAATTTAATAATGAGTTTAAATTTTCGACCAATTTATGATGAAAATTTATCAGATTTATTAAAATTTATTGATTCTATGCCTTGTTTATTTTTATTAGTATACAATATTAATTCTGAAAGTTATGAAACAATAAATAAAAATTCAATTAAAGATAAACTTTATATATTTTTGGCATAAATCTTTGGAAGTAATTTTTTTAATTATTTAATAAATTATTAATTTTTTCATTTCTATTTAGATGAATAAATGAGACCGAAAATTTTTTAACCATCACCATTTGGATTTAACATATGTAAAGCTTATTACACATTGACTTTAAAGGAAAAAAACGATCACATACGAGAAGTTCATCCATATATAATTGTTAAAAAATGTTATATTTGTCATCAAATTTGTTGTGGTTCAATAAACTATTTTAAACATTTAAAATTGTCACATAAAAAATGTTTATACATTAAAAAAAATTATTAAATAAAATGTTATTTTATTTATAAAAATATTTATAATAATTATATATATATATTATTATTCATACCACACGTTAAATTAGTATTGTATTAAATTGTATAATGAATAAAGTATGAATTCATAAATTAATTTTGTAATGTCAAATTAATAAAATACAAATATATATTTATAAATTTTTCAAAAATACTTGTTTTCATTGTTTCAGAGCTCATAACCTTGTATTTTTTGTGATCCTTCTGAGCTTATACCATTATATTGTTTAATTTTTCGTAGATCTATTTACATATAAATGTTTATTGTCGTAGAGCTTATAAAACACTAGAACAAGCTTTTAATGATTATTGGGAATTAATTACAAATAATACAATTGAACTTTTAGGAGTAACTTTCGTTAATGATGAAAGAATAATTTATACATGGAAATATATAGATGACAAAGATTATGCGAATAATTATAATGTAGCTGTTGCATCATTTGTGCAAGAATTAAATTGTTCGAAATTATGAAGCGAATTAAAACAATAAAACCTAAAAGTCTCTTATATCATGATACAGATAGTGTTATATTTTATCGTACGTTAACAGAATCAATAATAGAGTGGTGATTATTTAGATGATTTAAAAGATTAAATTACTTAAGATTATACATGAAATTCAAATTGTATATTATTTGCAGCGCTAGGGTCTAAGAACTATGGCTTTAAAGATCAAAAAGCAGATAATACATTTGTTTCTATATTTAAATGTAAAGGAATAACTTTAAATTATTTAGCAAAACAATGTGTTAATTTTGAAATAAAATTTCGAGACACTAATGAAAGAAATATAATAAAAGTACCGCAGACAATTTGACATAAATAAATATAACGAGATCAAACCTAGATTTAAGATAAAGAATTTAGAGTAATATCTGATAAAAGGTTTATTAATGGCTTGTATAAGTTTCCATATAGTTAGATGATCAGATTTTAGAGTAACAATTCAAGTATTTTTATATTTATTAATTAAACAATTTTTTATTCTACAGTTTAATAATTCGTCTAGACCATGAGATCAAAGACCTCCCAATTATCACTATTGTGAATTTTGTCGCCAGCAGAGCTATCCGGAAACATTTGATGGCGATAAGTCGGATGATGACTCTGATTATAATGACATTATACGACCCTGCGAAGAATTGGGAAATGGTTGATGATGATGTCTACGAAGACATTATCATTATTGTCAATGGTGGCCCTCATAATCACCCGATCACCCTAACGAAGCCTCAGAAGACGACGAATAGGACATTATTGTCATTTGCGAAACCAACGCTGGTTACTTTATTCAATATTAATAATATTTATATCTTAATATATTACAATATATAATTTACTTTTATATAATCAGTATTTTTGTATTTATACATATTTATAAAAATTATATTTATATAATATATTTATATATATAATCATATTAAATAATGTTATCTAACTTTATTAAATAATTAATAAAATATTTTAAAATATAAATAAATCTTTTAAATTATTTAATAATATATTAATATTTTAGATAAACATATAAATAAAATAATTAAGTACAAAATAAAAAATAAAACTGGTATTAAAAGTAATGGGTTAATTAATTATAGCCAATTAGGTCTTCATAGGTAATTAATATTAAAGTTAGGTTCGGTTAATTAGTAATTTTTAAAATTTTAATTAATTATTTTATTGTCGTAATTGACTTTTTCTATCTTAAATATAACGGTTTTTAGATTGTTGATGTTTTGGATGGAATGACGGCTCCCACAAGTGATCATCAAATTAATTTATTAAATTTGGTGTAAAAATACTCATAAAAACACATCTACAGGCATTTTCAAGGCATTATACGCGCTATATTCAAATAGAAAAAATGCAAGTTTTTCAACCAATGAATGTTCGGAATTGACCTTTTTTACCAAACAAATTACGACATTATAAAGGATTTCATCCAGAATTGTCAATATTTTATGAAAAATGGACTTTCAGAATATGAATAAGAGCCAATAAAGAATTTAGAATCTAATCATTTATATATTTATAAATATAATTATTTATTTATTTAATTAATTAGTTTTTTATTAACCAATCAAAACCTCCTAGATGTGTATCCTTCCTACCCATGTTAAACTGCCATATAAACCAAAATTCAATTTATGCCTACTAGTAAACTTCATTCTTATTACTATGTGCAGGAATGAAAATTGATATGGCATAAAAATCTTTATTAAAATACTTTTACTTCTGCGTTTAATTTTTTTCATTTCAATGACTTGAAGTGAAATTGAGGCCGCTGCTGATCAATACAATTGTATTTAAATTTAAGTATATGCTATATATGAATAATATATAATACATAGAAAGGTGTTATATAATTCTGCCGATTTTGAAAACCATATTTTTTCTATACATTTATCAGAATTTTTTAGATAAACTTTTTTTGTGATCATCATTAATATGATCTAATATAATCGTATAACTTACATAAAAATCTTTATGGTGTATGTGCCATTTATCCGACCAGGATACATTATCCCGGTCCATTTTTTTAAATTATGAAATTATTTCTTTTTTGTTTTCATTTTTTAAAAAATTAAATAATATATTTTTTCGTCTTATATATAATTTTTTAAATAGTTTTTTATAAATAAAATATTAGAGAAAGAGAGAAAAGAGTTAGAGAGAGAAAGAGAGAGAGAGAAAGAGTTATAGAGAGAGATTACCCTAATAAAATATTTTTCTCATTGTTAAAATTGATCGTATAGCAAATTTTACACAATAAATTATTATCTATTTTTTCTATTTATTACATTTTTAATTTTATTTTATCAGAATAAATTTTTTCATTTTGTATTTTAATAAATTTTAATATTTTTTTCTTTTAAATACCTACATTGTGGATAATATTTAGCATGTTCTATCAGTGGGTCATCAGATATACTTATCATAAAACTAAATTATTACTTATCTTATATATATAAATAACAATTATATTTATTTATGTATTTTTAAAAACTAATTATATATTATAAATATTATAACATTGTTTTTTATTTTAAAAATTTTATTAGATCTCACTAATAAAGTATACCACTGTAATATTTGCAATTATATGGATTGGCAAAAGAAAGGTATGAACTCATATTTTAATTAAATATAAGGAAAATCTTGTGGAAACTCATGGCAATGATAAGGATTTTTATTACATCAAATATTTGAAACAATTATTTTTTTTTGTCATGTATACAATATATAAAATATATTTAAAAATCATTTTTATTAACATTAATATATATCTATTTACTTATAATAACTGTTATATTAATATATTAATATAATAATTACTGAACCTATATTTTTTACATATATAACACTTCATAAAATGCCGTTAATTTTAAGGCATATAAATTTTGTTTTTATATATAATATATTTTTTAATTATAGATATTTTAATATAAATAATATTATTTTAATCAATAATATATTTCATAGTCATTTCTAATAATTTCTTATCATTAAAAACAAATTTTTTATCAATTATTATTTTATGTTTAGAAATCAAAATTTTTTTTTATTTATTTGTACATTTATTTTATGTATAATTTTTTAAATAAACATATATTTTTAACTATAAAAAATGACAATTTATTTAAATATTAAAAATCAAATGTTAAAATATAAAATTTATTTTTCCCCTGAACTTACCTGTTTCAATAGTAATAAATAGAAACACAGTTTATATTATTAATGATTTATTTTATATTTAGTTATAGACATTATTCATAACTAATTGTATTTATATATCTGTATATTTAAATAAAAAATTAATACATTTTTAATTCAATTATAATTGAATTTTATTTCAGTTTTAATTTTTTCCGCTGTGTAGTTTTTGTTTTATTCATCGTTTATAAAAATACAATAACTCCAGACAGTAAGTCGCGTCAATATATACCAGTGTTGGCCAACGTATGGTATATACAGTATATTTGATGTAAAAATATAAACTAAAATCAATTTAGAGTATAAAACGGTTTCGGTTTTCTAGAGAAATTTTTTTTTGTTATTTTTATCTCTAATATTAATTCTTTTTTATTCACTTATCCAACAGTTTATTAGTATATATCGTATAATACGTGTTATACAATATATCGACAATTTATTTATAGTTTAGACCCAAAAATCAACAAAAAATTGCTTCAATTGTTTCAAACTGTTGTAAATTTTTACTCTAATATAGACTCTAATAGTTTTTTTTGTTATATTTTTTGTTGTTGTATAATATATTCATTTATGCAATAATTTTGTTACAAGTATTAAAATAATAATAAATGAAATAAAATGTTAACTAATCGAAGCGTATTTTTGAATGTATTTTTTTTAAAAAAAAATCTTAAAATTTTATACAATGAAATAAACATTTTAAAAAAATCACAAACATATGCTAAAAAATCTTATAATAAAATAATATAAAAAAATATTTTAATATACAAAATGTAAGTTATATTTAGTGAAATGGGAAAAAAATGTTTAATTTAATTTCATAGATGAATGAATTATTTATATTTGAATTTTATTTATTAAAACATAAAAAATAATATAAAGATTTTTACAAAAATTTTATTATTTTAATATTATATGTAATTATAAATTTGTGGTTAAATTTTAATATTTTAATTAATTATAATAAAAAATAAAATTAGTAAATCTAATTTAATTATAATCATGAAAATATAGTATTTATTGTAAACTAATAATTTTTATGATTAATGAAAAATTTATTATAATTTATAACAATTTAATACATAAAAGTATATTAACCTTAACTAATATTATACAGTAAATAACAATAGTTTTAAGTTTATAATAAATTTATTAAAATAAATATGTAATTATTAACACACAAAAAAAATATTATTGTCATTATGTGATTAATAAAAAATTAGTAATTACTAATAGTTTCAATAGTAAAGTAATAATTTTAATTAAAATAAAAATAATACAAACTATTACAACAAACATATTTAATAATATTTAGTTGAATATTGTTTAAAATAAAATAATTAATAATTAATATTAATATTATATTCAACTAAGTTTATAAGTTTTATATATTTTTTCATAAATAATTTTTTAATTACACAATTTATTTAAATTAAAATATAATATAGTTATACATATATAAATGTTGAACATTATGTTAACAACAAAACAACTAATAATAATTGTATTATTTTTATATTATTTAAAAGCTAATAGCAAACAATTTCATGTATCAGCTGACGATGAGATAAAATCATTGCCGGGTTTATCGTTTAAAATTAATTTCAAACAATACTCGGGTTATCTGAACACTAGTAGCGGTGATTATCTGCACTATTGGTTTGTGGAAAGTCAGTCTAATCCCGTAACCGATCCAATAATACTATGGTTAAATGGTGGACCGGGATGTTCCAGTTTGGATGGATTTTTATCAGGTAAACTATAATAGTGGTGACAATTTAAAAGTAAATTTGATTATAGTATATAACTATATTAATTATAACCAGTTTAAAAAAACTGTGAATACAGATAGTGTATGAATTTTAAAAATGACCATGGGCATAATTGTAGATAATATATTAAACTCATTGTAATTGATGATTTTTTTCGATTAATTGTTAAATTAACTAGATAAATCAACTATATGTATTATGTAATCGATACGCTATTATCTAGTTAATTTTGCAATTAATCAAAAAAAAAACGTAATCAATTACAATAATGTCCTTGGTCATTTTTTCAAATTGAATGTATGGTTTACTAGATATTTAATATAAATTACCTGTTTAACCTGAATATTATCCCAAATGTATATATATATATATATGCTAACTGTATTCACACTTTTAATAATACTGGTTATAATTGTGGTTTAGAAAACGGTCCGTTTTATATGCTACTCAATAGCACTGTCCTACATCATAACCCCTATAGCTGGAACCTGAAAGCCAATGTTTTATATTTGGAAACACCAGCCGGTGTTGGGTTTTCCTATAATAACCGAAACAATATCACTACTAACGATGACCGGTCAGCCAAAACAAACTACGAGGCAGTGCTGAGCTTTTATCGCAAGTTTCCACAATTCAAAGCTAACGATTTTCATATTTTTGGGGAAAGTTATGCCGGCGTTTATATACCATTGCTGGCCATCAACATTATCAACGATCACTCAGCAGATATTAATCTTAAAGGTTTGGGTATTAACGGTGGATATTTGGATCAGACACTGTTGGGTAATTCATTAATATATTACAGTTATTATCACGGTTTGTTTGATACGGTTTTGTGGAACCAGTTAGTAGGCCAGTGCTGTCCAGGAGGTAATAGTATCAACAATGACTGTAGTTTTGTCAATACAACTGATAAACAATGCGAAGCATTGGTAAATAAAACAAGTGATATAATTGAGATGGAGTTCCTTAACAACTATAACCTTTATGCTGACTGTCCCGTCAATATTGTATATAACGAGAGTCTCGGTAGGACAGTGCCCCGTGTTGAATACGATAGTAAACTAATAGGCCTACAATTGGGTATGGAAGTCACCATTGATGGTGGTGACGACGGAAATTTTTGTCTGTCCGACATCGGTATCCAGTGGCTCAACAGGCCTGATGTGCGCCGATCGTTACACATACCCGTAGCGGTTCAACCGTACAGTACGTGTAGTAAAGTTTTGGACAAAGAATATCACAATCAATATACAACACTCCGGCCACAGATACAGAAGCTGATGGCCAGTGACCGGAATCTAACTGTTATGATATACAATGGAGACACGGATATGGCGTGTAATTATTTGGGCAATGAATGGTATTGTTTTTTTTGTTGTTGATCCGTCTATATATTGGATGATCCCTTAAGTCTAATCTATTATTAATATTAGATATTTTTTGTGTCACTCACTCACCCACTCACTAGGTTTGTCGAAAGTCTAGGTCTAACCCAATCGACATGCTATACCAATTGGTGGTATAAGTATCAGGTGGGCGGCTATTATAAGGTCTACGAAAATCGGTTGGCATTTGCAACGGTTCGCGGAGCCGGACATATGGTACCCAAGGATAAGCCGGCAGAAACAATGCATTTGCTGAACATGTATTTCAATGGACAGATATTTAGAGATCCGAGTGGCGGTCAAAACAATGTTACCGATTGTTTGGCCAAAAAGTCTACCACCAGTTCCCAATCAGTTTCACCAAAAATAAACTCAACAAATAATATTAGTATTTTATTGATGATTGTATTCAATATTAGTTTAATATATTATATTATTTTTTGAATGATACGGCAAAAAATTAATTATTATATAAATCATAATATTTAATAATATAATTAAAATAATTTTATTGTTAAAATTAATTTTTTGATAAATAAAAATATTGAAATACATTATATATTTTTAAAAAAATTAATTAATACTAAAGTTTAAAAATATCTTTTAAATTTTATCTATTAGAATATAATACTAATAATATTAAAATTACTTTTTTAAAATTTTGTTTATTTATAATTTATTTTTGATGATAATTATAATTATATTGTGTGTTTATATTTTAGAAAAATTTTAAAACTTAATTTAAGTTAAATTTTCTATTATTTTTTAACTAAACTTCATTTGAAATATCTGCTATTGATAATTACTTATATCTTAATAAAAAATAATATTAATTTAATATTATTTTAGTGTAACTTTTACTAACATGATTAGTGATAAATATAATATATTGCATTATAACGGTTATTATTATTAAATTAAACAATTACATAACTAAATAATTAATTATTTTATATATCCTAGTTTTATTACTATAATAATATTTATTATAACAATAAAAAAATATTTTTTTTAATAACACTACATGTTATAAACAAAATTAACAGAAAATAATTAATAATTACAATACTAATCAATATTATTTTATAGTTATAAATTCACTGATTTATTATTTTTATTAAATTTAATTAAATTGAATTTTGTAAGTTTAATATAATAAGTCATATATTGAAAAAATAAATAAAATGTTTAACATCATATTAACAGTAAAACTATTGTTAATTGTATCATGCTTATTTTATATATTAACTAATTGTAAAGAGTTTAAAGGGTCGGCCGATCAGATAAAATCATTGCCGGGTTTATCGTTTAAAATTAATTTCAAACAATACTCGGGTTATCTGAACACTAGTAACGGTGATTCATTGCACTATTGGTTTGTGGAAAGTCAGTCTAAACCCGGAACCGATCCACTAATACTATGGTTAAATGGTGGACCGGGATGTTCCAGTTTGGATGGATTTATATCGGGTAATACATAGTTTATTTTTAGCAACATTACCCAAGTAGTAGTTTATTTAACTATTAATCCTAATTAAACTTTTTAAAATATAATGTGTTTTGTTTTATTATAGAAAACGGTCCGTTTTTAATGCTAGCTAAAAGCACTGTCCTACACCCAAACCCCCATAGCTGGAATCGGAAGGCCAGTGTTATCTATTTGGAAACGCCAGCCGGTGTTGGGTTTTCCTATAATAAACAAAACAAAATCGCTACTAACGATGACCGGTCAGCCAAAACAAACTACGAGGCAGTGCTGAGCTTTTATCGCAAGTTTCCCCAATTCAAGGCAAATGATTTGCATATTTTCGGAGAAAGTTATGCCGGCGTTTACATACCGTTGCTGGCCATCAATATTATCGACGATCACTCATCAGGTATTAATCTCAAAGGTATGGCCATCAATAATGCATATCTAGATCAGACACTGTTGGGTAATTCATTAATATATTACGGCTATTATCACGGTCTGTATGATACGGTTTTGTGGAACCAGTTAGTAGGCCAGTGCTGTCCAGGAGGTAATAGCATTCATAATGACTGTAGTTTTGTCAATACAACTGATAAACAGTGCAAAGCATTGGTAGATAAAACAAGTGATATAATTACTATGGAGTTCCTCAACAACTATAACCTTTATGCTGACTGTCCGGTCACTATTGTGCATAACAAGAGTCTCGGTAGGACAGTGCCGCGTGTTGATTACGATAGTAAACTAATAGGCCTACAATTGGGTATGGAAGTCATCGTTGATGGTGCCGATCAAAATGCCCCGTGTGTGACCGACAATGGGGTCCAGTGGTTTAACAGGCCCGATGTACGCCGAGCTCTGCACATACCGAAATCGGTTAAGCCGTACACTACATGTAGTAATGATGTGGGCAATGCCTATTACCAACAATACAAAACACTCCGACCGCAGATACAGAAGCTGATGGCCAGTGATCGTAAGCTAACTGTTTTGTTATACAATGGAGACACGGATATGGTGTGCAACTATTTGGGCGATCAATGGTATTAATTTTTTTCTATCTATATATATTAATCATGTTTAGATTACCCCTGGTAAGATATCCCTTTCCCCCCCCTTCCCCCATTAGAAACTATTTATCATGGTTTCTAAGGGGCGGGTAAGGGGTCATCTTACTACCACTAATAGCAATATTTTTTTGCTTCTTCATAAAAATAATAGTTTAATAATAAATTATTAATAATTAATATGTTTTTTAAAAATAATTAAACTTAATATATTAGAGATACAGTCAGAAAATTGGTTATTTTAGTATTAGTAATTTTTTTATGGAATTTACTAAAAGTTGTCAAAAATGTAATACAAATTATACAGCCCACACTACCCCTTCCCCCACCTTAAATATTTTCGAGATTTTTTTTTGTCATTCAACACAACCACCCACCCACCCCCAGTAATATCGATATCGTAAAACATTTAGCAACCCTGATTTATACGGGGAAGGGGGGGGCTATCTTAGATGGTCTAATTAATTATAAAAAATTAATTCAATCATACTTTATCAGGTTTGTCGAAAGTCTAGGTCTAACCCAATCGACATGTTATACCAATTGGTGGTATAAGTATCAGGTGGGCGGCTATTATAAGGTCTACGAAAATCGTCTGGCATTTGCTACGGTTCGCGGATCGGGACATATGGTACCCAAGGATAAGCCGGCACAGGCATTGCATTTGGTTAACATGTATTTCAATGGACAGATATTTAGAGATCCGAGTGGCGGTCAAAACAATGTTACCGATTGTTTAGCCACCCCTCCCAAAAAAAAGAGTCTATCTCTAACCACTAGATTATAGATCAGTTGCTATACTATAAACTCTATGAATTATAATTACATTTTTTTCAATTACTTATTAGAAACTTATAATTATTTTATAAATATATATTTATATATAGAGTAATTCATAGTTTTTTTAAATAAAAATTATAATTAAATAACTTATAATACATAATGATAGAATATATACTATAATTTTTAATTTAACTTAATTAATCTAGATAAATATTAATTGAAATATTTATAATTTAATTTATTATGTTTTAATACTTACTAATAAGTTTAATAATAATAATAAAATTTTTATTAAGATTTATTATTATTATATTTTCAAATATGATTTCAACATTATTTAGCATAATTTCTATAATAAATCACATATTAATTAAAATATAAACTAGGCACACATATTAAAAAACAATATATAAAAATAAATTAGCAAATATTTTTTAAAATTAAACATGGTAATAATCTAGTTAAAATTAGTAACAATTATTTATTGAATATAAATATTGATGATATAAAATAATTAACAACTAAAAAAACTTTATTAAATTAGTTAAATCTTTTATTTTAAATATGTTAATCTAATAACTTTTAATATTAGTTAAAACTAATTTAGTAAATAGGATATTAAATAAATATAATTTATTTGTTTATGTTTTTTATTACATCCTTTTTGAAAATATGATTCATTGATTTTCTTTTTTAAAAAAATAACTTTTATTATTTTATTTTACTTATTAAACTGACTGTTAAATACAATAATTTATTACATTTTGATTAATTTATTATCTTATTTTTATATATATATAAATATCTTATTATTTCTGTTAGCTATTGGATATATTGTTAAATAAATATAAATAAAGTATATAATTGAATATTAAAAAAAATAAATAATAAAACAATAATTTAATACAATTTAAGTCAATAACAATTAACATTATATTGTTTATGTGTTTATATTTTAAAACAATAGATAATTGGACAAAATTAATAAAAAAATATTATTTTCATTTATATTTTTTTGTATTAATTAATTTAAGTCAATTTTCTATTACATTATAATAGTTAAAAATTAATTTCAATTAAAATATCCACTATAATTACTTATATTTAAAAAAATAAATAATAATAAGTTAATATGTTTTTAGTGAAACTTTTACAAACATGATTAGTGATAAATATAAAATATTTCATATAACGCTTATTATTATTATAATTATTATTATTATTTTGGACAAAAATATGACTAATTATTTAATTATTTTTTTTATATATATCTTGTTTGATTACTAAAGCATAAATTATTTTTTTTAAATCTAATAAACAGATAACAATAATATATTAATAAATATTATATACAATAATATTTTTATCTTATTAAATACTAATACAAACTTTTTTTATGTTTGTAAAACAGTTACAAATAAAAATATTTGCAATTATTGGAAAAATAATTCATAGTCATTGTTAGACTAATAAAAAATTTACCAAGAAATTATTACTAAATTTAATTGTAAAAATATTAATTACAATAAAATAATACTAATAATAAAATGTTATTAATAAAAAATATATATATCTGAAAATGTTTTATTAATTAATAATTATTAATACGATTCAATATATTTTTTATTTATAAATTTACTGTTATTATTATTATTTAATAATTTTTTAATAATTTTTGTTTTAACTAAATTTTCTAATTTTTAAATTTATTTATTTTTTTTTGAGTTTCACATTAAAAATTATTATATAAAAAAATGTTTAGCATTGTGTTAACAGTAAAACTATTAATATTTTTAATATTTTTATTTTATACTAAAACTAATTGCAAACAATTTGAAGGATCAGCCGATGAAATAAAATCATTGCCGGGTTTATCGTTTGATATTAATTTCAAACAATACTCGGGTTATCTGAACACTAGTAACGGTGATTATCTGCACTATTGGTTTGTGGAAAGTCAGTCTAATCCCGGAACCGATCCACTAATATTATGGTTAAATGGTGGACCGGGATGTTCCAGTTGGATGGATTTATATCGGGTAATAGTGTTTAGAAATATACAAGCAAATTATCTAACTGTTTCAATTAACTATTGACTTATTCTGATTTTTTTATAGAAAACGGTCCGTTTTCAATGCTACCCAATAGCACTGTCCTACATCATAACCCCTATAGCTGGAACCTGAACGCCAGTGTCATATATTTGGAAACGCCAGCCGGTGTTGGGTTTTCCTATAATAACCGAAACAATATCACTACTAACGATGACAGGTCAGCCAAAACAAACTACGAGGCAGTGCTGAGCTTTTATCGCAAGTTTCCCCAATTCAAAGCAAACGATTTTCATATTTTCGGGGAAAGTTATGCCGGCGTTTACATACCGTTACTGGCCATCAACATTATCAACGATCACTCATCAGGTATTAATCTTAAAGGTCTGGCCATCACCAATGGATATCTAGATCAGACATTGTTGGGTAATTCATTGATATATTACGGTTATTATCACGGTTTGTATGATACGGTTTTGTGGAATCAGTTAGTAGGCCAGTGCTGTCCAGGAGGTAATAGTATCAACAATGACTGTAGTTTTATTAATACTACGGACAAACAGTGCGAAGCATTGGTAAATAAAACAACTAATATAATCAATCTGGAGTTCCTCAACAACTATAACCTTTATGCTGACTGTCCGGTCACTATTGTGCACAACGAGAGTCTCGGTAGGACAGTGCCGCGTGTTGATTACGATAGTAAACTAATAGGCCTACAATTGGGAATGGAAGTTATCATTGATGGTGCAAATGAAAATGTCCCGTGTCTGCCCGACATTGGTGTCCAGTGGTTCAACAGGCCTGACGTACGCCGTGCTCTACATATACCCGAATCGGTTCAACAGTATATGCCGTGTAGTAATGATGTGGGCAATGCATATCACAAACAATATGAAACACTACGACCGCAGATACAGAAGCTGATGACCAGTGATCGCAAGCTAACTGTTTTGATATACAATGGAGACACGGATATGGTGTGCAATTATTTGGGCGATCAATGGTATTGTTTTTGTTTCTGTTTATATATATATACTGTACAGTATATACGGTATTATCTCTTAAAGTCTAATCTAATTTGTATCAAATTATTATCAGGTTTGTCGAAAGTCTAGGTCTAACCCAATCGACATGTTATACCAATTGGTGGTATAACTATCAGGTGGGCGGCTATTATAAGGTCTACGAAAATCGGTTGGCATTTGTTACGGTTCGCGGAGCCGGACATATGGTACCCAAGGATAAGCCGGCAGAAACAATGCATTTGCTGAACATGTATTTCAATGGACAGATATTTAGAGATCCGAGTGGCGGTCAAAACAATATTACCGATTGTATACCCGAAAAGTCTATCCACACCCCTACTACCCGATCGGTTGCTATTATAAACTCTATGAATTATAATTGTATTTTGTTGTTAATCACAATGAATTTTATATTATATTACTTTATTTAAAAAAAATCAATTAAAAAAGTTCAATTACTTATTATTGAAACTTATATTATTATTTTATAAATATAAAAATAATTTATAAGTTTCTAATAATAATAAGTAATTTTGAATTTTGAGTAATTCATTGTTTGTGAAAGTTATAATTATTTAATAAATATTATATATTATATAACATAAATAAAATGAAATAATTACAATTTACTAAATTTTTCATATTTAATATTAAATCAATTTCTATTGATAATATTTTATTAATTTATTAATTTTTAAAGATTTAACATATATATATATATATATATATACAGTATATATAATTTAAATTATATTATCATATAATTTATGTTTATGTAAATTTAATATCAATATTATTTTAAATATTAAAAGTTAAATTATAAAATTAGCATAAATAATAATATAATATATTTTATTATTTTAAATATTATAAATTTTATAATCAACTTTTTTAAAAAATCCTACATACTTTAACCTTTATAATATATATATATATTGTACATAATATTTTTAAAAATAGTAAGTAAATAATATATATCAACATATATATAAATTTTAAATATTTAAATTGATGATGTTGATGTTGTTATACACTTATATTTATTTATTATGTTTATATTTATAGATATTGAAAGTAATATAAACTACAAAATAGTATTACAGTATATATTTATATTTATCTGTATTATGCAAACATTTGTTTTACTAAAAAATTTTGTTATTTTTTTTAACTATTGATTTTTTGTGTGAGTGTATACATTATTATTGGGCAAAATAGGATGATATCAATATATATATATATAATATTTTGAGACAACAATTTTTCAATATATCATTAGTTTGTTTTTTATTTTCGATAAACATGTTTGAAAAATAAAAATATTATAGTAATAACAACTTATAACATATTATTCATATACCAGTAGTAATACTGTATATTGTTTTTATTTATTGTATAAAAAAATGTTTTTTATACCCTAGAATTTATATATATATATTTATATTATAATAAAAATAGCTAATACTGTAATATCTATATATAAATATTCAAAAGCTATTTAAAATTGTTTTTATAAATATAATAAAACATTTTTTTTTGAATGACAAGTTTGACAATCAAAGTTATTATTGATTTTTATTTTTAAATAAAAAAATTTATATCTAAGTTTATATACTGTTTATATAAATATTTCAATTATGATATTGAATTCATGTCACATATGAACCGTACTTATAGTGTGAATGATTAAGAGATGATAAGAGTGAGAGAGAGAGAGAGAGAGAGAGAGTTAACAAGTTTGAAAAGTTTCATAATTTATTTGAAAAATAAATTATTACGTGTTGTTTATATATGATATGATATATCAATAAGATATCAGAAATAGTTTAAGTATTTATTTTAATTATTCAATTATAATTTTTAATGATATTTTTTTTAATATATTAAACTGGGCAAATAAAATGATTAGTAAAAAAAATTATTTGAAATAACCTTGATATACTGTACATAATCGTTTATAATAGACTTAATTGATAAATCTACTATAGTTAAGTTTTTAATAATATTTTTTAGTTATATTTTCATTTTAAAAAATGTAAAATTATACACTAAATTATATACAACTAAAAAAATACTAATACTATAATTAGAAAAAAACTTATTAATTTGGAAAAAACCAATTGTAATAAATTATTCAGTAATAATAAACAACAAAGATTTTATATAAAAAAATAAATAATTATCAACTAATATATATATAAATAATTGTTTTAATTACTAAAAGTGTCAACAAAACACACACACACACACAGTAAAGTCAATTAAATAGACAATACATTCATCTATTATATATATCATACTATTTATATAATATAATAATAATAATAATATAATAATAATGAGACTATCGATAATCAATGGCACATATGCTGTATGTCGACTACCAGCTAATCAACCGTTACCTCAATGGGTAGTTGACTGCTGTCAACGACAACAACACCCGACACCGACACTGCTATCAATTACATACACATCGGACGAGTTGTCCATTGTTTGTGACCAGTTGTCGGTACCGACAATTGTCGCCACCGACGACGCCGACAATGATTTCCGATGTCAGAAAAACTGGCGCTGTATCAAAGTGGACGGTCCGCTAGAGTTTACCGAAATCGGTATCATAAGCCAGTTGACGGCACCGTTAGCCGATAATGGTGTACCTGTTTTCATACTGTCCACCTATGATACCGACTATATACTTGTCAATGAATCGCATCTAATTAAAGCCAAACAAATTTTAGTTGAAAATAAACACACATTTCTTAAGTGATAAATGATAATTAAATAATTAATTTTTTTATAGTTCAGTAAATACCATATATACAGTATATATACTGTATATATAAATACAGTTAAGTATAATGAAAATCTATTTTTAGATAACTATTGTTTAAATATAATGTTATTTTATTTAATATAAATTTACTAAAATATTTGTTTTTGACATTTTTCTGTATTAATTTTAATTGAAAATAAAAATAGCTTTATTTTGTTTAACAAAATACAATATACTGTATATACGTATAATTTTAGTTTATTTTATTTGTTTTAATTAAATATATATATATATATTTATATGTATTATTATTATTACTACTATAAATATATTATATTAAATTCAAAATTATATTATTTTTAAAAAATAATATTTTATACTATCGACTGATATTGCAAATGCAATAGTTTTAGCATAAATTGTGTTCAAATTATTAATTAAAAATATAAATATTAAAATAAATGCCATATTAAATATTTTTAAACAAAATTAGCATAATTAGATTAAAATACTTTATAATTACTATTATCATTTTATATAATAATTTTCAAATTTTCTCACAATTTTGCTAATTATTTATTATTAAATTATTAGCAAAATATTAAATTATTTACACATTTTATGTTTTATGTTAACAATTCAAACAGAAATAAATAAATTAAATAATTAAAGTAATATATTATTTATATTTTTTCGGTATGAAAATTATTTAGCCATTATTAATATGCACACACACTCACATACATACACACACAAACACTAGTTAGTAAAATATAAATTATATTTATTTTTAACAAATTGTATGCTAAATGAATGCTAAAAATAACAATTTAAATATAATATAGTTGTGAACATACTGTATACCGTATATACAGTACTGTACAGTATATACGAAATATTACTATTAGGGTTAGATTAAATTACCTTCCACATTTTATTATCCAAAAAAAAAAGTTCCTAGGGAATATTCTATAACTTATTAAACTCTAAACAACACATTTTTTGTTATAATTTTCAAAAAATATTTATTAAAAAAAATAAAACAAATATTATAATAAACAAATGTATTATAAAGTTGTATTGATAAAATAGTATCATCAATAAAATTATTGAATTGAAATTTTGTTTTTGAATTATTTCAATATTTTTGTTTATGTTGCAAAACAAATGTTTAAAAATATTTTAAAAACAATATAAAATATATTTAAGTTATTGAATATTTTTTTAAAACATATTTTCCGGGAAAATTGGAGGAATTTTTTCTTTAAAAAAAGAAACTTCCTTCCCTGGGAATGTTTATCGAACTCTAGATGTCTACTATATATATATGTGTCTAATACACAAACGGGTGTTTATTTTATCAGTAGATAAATAGCATACAAATTAGTTATATTAAACAATGAATTAATGAATGGATGGATAAATTAAATGAATAAATGACTGACTGAATGAATGAAAGATTGAATGAATGAATGAATGAATGAATGAATGAATAGTTGAATAAAAATAAAATTTAAAAAAATATATATTTATATATATATATATATATATATTTGAAATTGAATTGAAAATATAATTAAACTTTATTTGCATTACAAAAAAAAACAAGATGGTTAAGTATAGTTAGTACCAAACAAATTAAATTGAATTGAATTGTGTGTCAAAACATATATCGTATAATATATATATATATATACAGTATATATATATATATACAGTATATATATATATATACAGTATATATACTGTATATAAAAAAACCTGACGGTGCAAACTGTACACAATTTTTCATGAAAAGTAAATAAATAAATAGATAGATAGATACAGTTAAATAGATTATTTAAAAGAAAAATAGTGACCAAATAATAAGCATTATTTATTTAATCTGGATAATTTTATAAAAAAATTTTTTGTTATAATTTTGATTTATATTAAAATCAATTTTTATACTAATTAATTATAGGAACAAATATAAATAAATAATCAATTATTGATTTATTATTAAATGAAAAAATATATTTATCAAATATTAATTACAATTATTATTATTTAGTAAATTTTTAAATATTTTTAAAAGTTTTAAAATCTATTATCAAATATAATCTCATATAAATAATTATCATAGTCACTTATTATTGTAATAAATAATTGTAAATATTTTTAGGTTTACATTTATTTTTTTAATTACTTATATTAATTTTGAAAAATAAATTGTATATTTATATATTATTTTATCTATCATTTATTAACCATTGGACTTTAATGCAATATTTAAACAAAATTATTATATGTACTGCAACTATGGATATCATGAATAGTCCAGAATAAACATATATTTTAGGTATAGTTTTGGTCACACTATAGATGTTGTAAATTAATTTTATGGCTCAAAGGGTCAGCCGACCGACCAATTCCTATGAATTTCTATTAATTACAAATGTTTTTATCAGGAAAACTGCAGTATTAATACATTATATGTTACTGTATAATATACAGTGTATATACTGTATATATAAATATAAACAATTTATATTACAATATAATCTATATATCTATCTATGTTATGACATAAACAGAATATTCTATAGTTTCTGCTTAATGTTTATATAATATTTATTATTATATTGAATATAACAGAATATTCTATTAAAATAAAACACTAGCAAACATGGAAACTGTCTAATGTTTTACATTAAATTAAAATAAATATATACAGTACAGTATATATATATATATACTTTTTTCTACTAAATTATTATTATTATTACATAATAGACAGGGAACCAAAAATTCTATACTATATTTAGATATGTCTAAAATAATTGATTGATTAGATAATAGATTAGTAGGATTTGTGTTATTATTGTTGTTTATGTTGTTATAGCTGTCATAACTTTTGTAATATGTTGTTGTTTTATGATTTGATTAATGATTTTTTTATATTTATATTTTTATGTTTGTATTACATTTCATATACAATACTTTATATACAGTTAATTTTATATATAATTTAATGTATAGTATTATATATCTATAGTTATTTTTGTTTTGTTTATTTTTTTCTACTATTATTTTACAAAATAAAATCGATAAAAATTTTCATTAACGTTAAACATATATATATATATATATATATATATATATATCAATAATCTTTTTAAATGGTTTTTTAAGTGGCCAACTAAATTAAACATTAAAATAAACTTGTGTATACAATAATTAATTGTATAATTTATAATATATATATATATATATATGTATATACTTAGTTTTGTTGCATAATATGAATTTATATGATATCTAAAAATTTTAATATTAAAAACAAAACAATTTATAGTTATAGCGTAAAACAAACAAAAAATATATATAATTTTTTTTAAAGGAAAAATGTGTTGACATTTAATATTCAATAAAATTTGTTTTTAAATAATTAATTAATTAATAAAACAATTATACTATGTGTGTGTGTGTGTCTATTAATTGCATAGGAATTAATCTTATATAAAGTACTATACAATTAATATAATTAATTATATTTATAATTTCATAATTAGTTCATAGCTTATCAAAATTACTAATCACTCTAATATGAAAACCAACCAAACATTTTCTATATACACTGTATGTATACTGTATTATATTATAAACAAAAAACAAAAGTTATGTACTATTAATACAATTAAAAACAAAGAGCACCGGTATTTGTTAGTAATGGCGATTAAGTGTATGTTTAATGTATATGTGTTATCACTGTTTGGTTAGTAAGATGTTTGACTGTTTGAGAGGGTTTGATGTAAACATAAACCAGAAAATTAAAGACCACAAAAACCAACACTTTTAATGTAATGCACTCTTAATATATACTAAAGTAAAGTACTGTATATTCAGTATATACTGTATATATATATATATAATATAAATAAGTATACATTTTCATGACAAATGACTTATACATTTAGATATATTACAGTACTATATATAAAATATAGGAATAATACAGTATTTATATATTACTATATATAATAATAATTATTATATGCTATATATTAATATTATATAAACAATATATATATGATATAATGTATATTAAGTTATATTTAATAATGAATTTAATTTCCAAATAAATAAAAATATATTACAGTGACTTATATTAATATAAAATATCTAATAATATACAGTATATTACTAATATAATATTAGTATAATTATATATACAATATATTTATGTATACAGTATATACCATAACAGTATACCACTTATGTGCTTA